>NC_080166.1:29624586-29821233 GCF_950295315.1 Erinaceus europaeus
TCCTCCTCCTATTCAATAAAATGGGAGAAAATAAAAATTTTAACAGGAACTGTGAATTTGTAGTGTCTGTCCAGAGCCTCAGCAATAACCCTGGAGTATGGATATATATATACCAAAAAGTCACTGTGGCATATCCGGCCTCAAGCACTGAACCGATATTGAATTCTCATGCTTTCAAGTCCCAGAAGCTAACACAGAGTCACCTCTCAGACCCCAATTTGCTTTCTTGCAAAATATTCCATTGTAAATAGAGATCCATGACTGAAAATATTTTCAGTACTTGTTATCTCTTTTATAAAATTATAGTCCTTCTTGTTTCAATCAAATATAGACACTCTATTTTTTAATTTTATTTATTTATTTTTTATTTATTAATTCTCTCTTTTGTTGCTCTTGTTTTTCTATATTTGTTGTAGTTATTAATGTTGTTTTTGATGTCATTGTTAGATAGTGCTGGGCTATCGTGGGGGTGTCTCTTCCCAGGGCACAAGCTCTCTGGGTTGGAGAGAACTTGACTGGACTCAGCCTGGGCTGCTACTCACTCAGTGATGTGGGAGATAGATGACTCAGGAAGTCGTGGCAGTGTGGTAATGCAAAAGGAATCCATTGCTTTTATAAGATAAAACCGGAAGTGGCAAGTCGGAAATGGAAATGGCTAGGAAAGGGGGTGGAGAAAGGCAAAAGCACGCTGGGAAGGTAAAAGCTTCCTTAGCAATTGTTGCGAGGGTGGGATTAATGTTACCCAACAGGCAGGGTGGGTCTTGAGGTCAAAAGAAGATAGATCAATGGGATTGGTGGGGATCTTTCAGGCAAAACAATGATTATGTAAATAGGCCATAGTGTCAGCAGTGCAGGATGGAGAAGGGGTCTGGCTTAATACCCAACAAGATAGGACAGAGAGAAATGGAGAGAAGAGGGGAGGACAGAGAGGGGGAGAGAAAGATAGACACCTGAAGACCTGCTTCACTGCCTGTGAAAGGATTCCCCTGCAGGTGAGGTGATGGGGGCTTGAACTAGGATCCTTATCTGGTCCTTGTGCTTTGTGCCATGTGTGCTTAACCTGCTGTGCTACTGCCCAACTCCCCAGACACTCTTTCTCATTCCTATTTATAAATTCCTGAGAGAACATTGGATTGGTCCAGCTTGAAAAAAAAATTCCATTTGTTTTATCAGCTACAGTAGAAAATATTGGAGGATATATGGACATATACAACTTTTGCAAGTGTATAATAAACATTTCTATAAAAAGTAGAGATGATGAGTCATATTAGTAAGTCTTTGATACAGGAATTCTATAAATTTTAATATCTACTCATTCAAATATCTATGCACCATCTGTTTTAAATTTTTATTGGGGGTTAATGGTTTACAGTTAACAGTAAGATCTAATAGTTTGTACATGTATAACATTTCCACATAACAATAAAGAACCCATGAGGTCCTCCTCTTTCTTCATCATATTTTAGGACCTGAACCCTCCCCCCCCACTCCAGAGTCTTTTACTTTGGTACAATATACCAGCTACAGTCCAAGTTCTGCTTAGAACTTCCTCTTTTGATCTTGTTTTTCAGCTTATGACTATGAGCGAGATCACCCCATATTCATCCTTTGGTTTCTGACTTATTTCACTTAACATGATAACTTCAAGCTCCAACCAAGATGGGGTAAAGAAGATGAATTCACCATGAACCTGAGACTATGGGACCTCAGAAATAATAATTTCTTTATTCAATAATATCAAGTTATCCCATTAAAATGCACAGAGTAGGGATTTGGATCAGGAAACACAACCCAACCATATGTTGTCTGGAAATATCCCAGCTAACTCAACAAGACAACCACAGACTAAAAGGGAAAGGATAAAAAACTACCATATAAGCCAATGGACCACAAAAAAGGGCAGGGACAACTATTCTCAATCTCACATGACAGACCTTAAAATAAATAAAATTTTAAAAGATAGGGATGGACATGACTTAATGCTCAGAGGATCAGTCAATCAAGAGGTCTTAATAACTATTAACATTTATGTACCCAAGGAGGAGCCATCTAAAAGCATCAAACATGAAAGGGTTAAAGCAATATATTAACAACAATACAGTAATAGTAGTGGGTTTCAACACATCTTATATGTTAGACCAGAAACTATCAAGTACTTAGAGGAAAATATTGGCAGAACTCTTCTCCATCAAAATTTGAAAGGCATCTTCAATGAATCAAATCCAATTGAAAAAGAAGAAGTTGAACAAATAACACAAAGCAGAACTTGGACAGGGTCTGATGTATTGCACCAAAGTAAAGGACTCTAGTGTAAGGATGTTGGGGGAGGGGGGTTATGTCCTAGAACATGATGCAGAGCAGGACCTAGAAGGGGGTTGAATTGTTATGTGGAAAACTGACAAATGTGAACAAGGGTAGATGATATAATGATTATGCAAAGAGATTCCTATTCATCATCTTTTAAGCAACTTTAATTGTTGGATGTTCATGGTACTGGAAAGCTGTGCTAATCACCTAAACATAATTGTAGCACTAAACAGAAAGTCATTCAGGGAATGCTGGGGGTTGGGTGATTTGTCTACTCATCTTAACTTTTAGTATATGTGATTATTTATTAGTTTCAACAAATGATTAATTTTTTATGTTTATCTGTCATATAACAGTAATGACTTCCAAATGCAGTTAAGGCTAGAATTAATGTATACTGAGAATGATTTATTAGTGATGTCCTAAAATGTGACAGGATTACAATGTTAAATTGAAATAGATAGGATTCATGTCACTGTTGCTTTCTTCCTTTCCATATGGGATGTTAAGAAAAGGAAAGGATAAAATAATTATTAATAAGATAGAATATAGATATATGAGATAAAGGAAAATATTAGTGTGCTAGCAATCTCAGTCTTTTCCAGAGCCTTTTATCTTCTTTTTTTTCTCCAGAATTATCACTGGAGCCTGGTGGAGGCACTAAGAATCTACCACTCCTGGTGACTACCCACCTTGATTTTCCCTCTATTTTATTCCATAAGACAGAGAGAGATTGAGAGGGTAAGAGAATATAGAAGGCTAGAGAAAGATACCTCAGACCTACTTCATTACTCATGAAACATCTCTGCTGCAGGTAAGTAGCAGGAGTCTGAACTCAGGTCCTTTAGCATAGTACTATGCGCACTTAGGCAGGTTTGCAACCGCCCATCCCCAGCCTAGCCCCAGATATTTATGTTTTAAACGTGAATTTGTGGAGCTGGGTGGTGGTGTACCAGGTTAAGCACACAAAGTACTAAACTCAAGGATTGGGGATAGAGCCCCTGCTCCCCACCTACAGCGGGGAATGCTCCACAAATGCTGAAGCAGGTCTGCAGGTGTCTCCCTCTACCTCTCCTTCGCCTCTCAATTTCTCTATACCCTCTCTAGTAAAATGGGAAGAAAGGAAAAAAAAAACAGTTTCCAGGAGCGGTGAATTTGTAGTGCCAGCAGCAAACCCCAGCAATAACCCTGGAGCCAAAAAAAAAAAAAAAAGTAAATTTGTAAATGCCTTTTTATTCCAGTGCACTGTAAAATTGAACAAGATTAAAGATTCCATGGAAAATTATAAGCATTTGAGTCAAAAGGAACTGATAACTGATTTATGATACAAAGGGTAGGGCACTATTACATGGGAAAAGTCACTATCCTTCTAGAAGTTTGGATAAAATCAGTCTTGATGTAGCTAAGAATTAATGGGTAATAGAAAATCAGACTAGCAGAGTTTGACTCATGAAGTAGAGTTTGCAGGTTCTTTTGTATCTATTTGCCCATAATTTTTAAAATATGATTTTATTATTTTATTATCCTTATTTATCTATTGGCTGGAGAAAGACAGAAATCAATAGGGGACAGGGGAGATAGAGAAGAAGGGAGCAGCCCTGCTTCACCACTTGCAAAGTCTTCCCCCTGCAAGTGGAGACTGGGGGCTTAAACCCGGGTTCTTGCACACTGTGACATGTGCACTCAACCAAGTGTGCCACCACTTGGCCCCTTGTACTGTTTCTCCAGTTCCACTTCCACTTCTTCAGTATCTGTATATCCACTACATTAAGTTCATTACTGAATGTCCAGTTCCTTTACCTTACAATTGATGCCTTTTGGCCCATTTATATCCAGGTGTCATCCAACTTCCCTTCTTGTAACCATTAACTTGATCTCACAGTCTGGAAGTTAACTTTTGTTCTATTTATTCATTTATTTTGTTCCACTACATGCTGTATATGAGCTTTTCCATTTCTATTTTGATTCACATTATGTTCCATTTCTGACCATAGATGCCCTTTACTGATTGTATAACCAAAGCTGATTTTAAAAATGATTTTTCTCCTTCAACCTTGCAGTCTGATCTTAAGATCTGTTCCAAGCTCCCCACCCCTGATAATTATAGTGTTTTGTTCTATGCAAATCAACACTATCCTGATTGATCTCAGCGTGTCCCAACTACCACCAGCTTTGTGATCAATTTCTAAAGAGAATACTTGTCACTCCTCTGATGTTTAGAAAATATAAAAGTCATTTGGTAAGAGTGAAAGACTGTGTCTTATTTAAAAACTCCATAGCACCTTGCTTGAAGCATGTACTCTTTGATGAACTACAAGTCTAGACAAATAAAAAATTGCAAGCATACCTTCATAGTATCAGAATTATTAAGCATGGACTTTTACATTTAAATTTTTATTTTATTAATAATTTGATGGTGCTTTTTTTTTTTACAAAAATATACATTTTCAGGGGTCTCATTTTATACTTATTCATGGTATCTGTATATCACCACACCCTCTACCTCTTATATGCCCTTAATATTTTAAATAGTCTAACCTCCCCTCATCATGCTGTTCCTCAGCTTGTGAGTATATGGTACTTATTGTGATAGTAGTCTAATATTTCATAAATTCATATTTAAATAGGTCCTTTCTGTTCATCACCAGTAAGTAACTGTGCATTAAAACTTCCTTTGAAGTTAAAGATAATAGAGAAATGAGAGATACATGATAGATAGATAATATGTAGACGATAAATAAAACTGCCCACACACTCTGACAATTAAATCAGTTTCCAGAATAAGGAAGAATAGAGAGTAACAGCTTTAAAATTCCCCTCAGTGATTCAAATCAGCTGCCAGGTCAGAGTACTACTGATAATAGTAATCAATTTACTTACTATTTATTTTTCTTAATTTCATTTTCAAGTTCATGTGCATTAGATATCTACATTCCACATATAAATGAAATCACCTGGTAGTTTTATTTCATCTCTTTACTTACTTTGTTAAGCCTAACCTTCTCCAGTTCCATCCATTTAGTCTTAAAGACACAATATCTTTTTTTTTTATTGAGAGTATTACACCCTCGAATATATACCCCATAACTTCTTTTTAAAAATTTCTTTTTTTTTCTTTTTTTATTATCTTTATTTACTGAATAGAGACATCCAGAAATTGAGAGGGAAGGGGTGATAGAGAGGGAGAGAGGTAGAGAGACACTAGCAACACTGTTTCACCACTAGTGAAGCTTCTACCCTTCAGGTGGGGACCAGGGGCTTGAACCTGGGTCCTTACACACTGTAACATGTGCACTCAACCAAGTGCACCACCACCTGGCCCCAACTCCATAACTTCTTTAGTCAGTCATCTATTGATGGGCATTTAGGTTGCTTCCACACTTTGTCTATTGTGAAAAATTCAGGTATGAACACATATGCCCCTTCTAATTAGTGTTTGAGTGTCCTTTAAATGCTTAAGAATGATATTACTGGGCCATAAAGTAATTCCATATTTATTTGTTTAAGCACTCTTCATACAGTCTTCCAAAGGGGCTGCACAAGTTTGAATTTGGTGGTAATAATTTTAAACAGTTTATATTTTTAATACTTGTTTTTTAGTGAGGAAAGATACAGAGATAAAGATGTGTGTGTGCGTGTGCATGTGTGTGTGCGTGTGCGTGTGTGTGTGGGGGGGGCACTGCTTAGTTTTGGTTGATAGCAGTGCTGGAAATCGAACCTGGAATGAACCAGGAAAGAAAGTTTTCTGCATAACCATTATGGTGTCTCCCTAGCCCACTTAACAATTATTCTAATGCATATAATATTTATGTTCTAAAATAATTTTAATCAAATACCAGAAAGTCAGGCTAGAGTAAAGCTCCATGGGTAAGCCACTTCCATTGCCACATGTGTGGCCCAAGTTAGAATCCTGACAACACAAAAGGAAGTGTAATGGCACCTGAGTAATCTGCAGTACTATTCTAGTCTCTGCCCTTTTCTGTTTCTCTGTCTCTTCTTCCCTCCCTCACTGAATGAAAAAGAAACTGGAACAGTGAAATCTCATGTATGGAAAAAAGAAAGTGACTGTTTAACAATTTGTTTGGCTTTGTATATTAACTCTCTTTTCAGCCATCAGGTTCCAGATGCCACCAGACTTCCCTGGACAGACAACCCCACCAGTATCTCCTGGACCTCTGCTTCCCCAGAGCCCCACCCTACTAGGGAAAGAGAGAGACAGGCTGGGAGTATAGATCAACTAGTCAACGCCCATGTTCAGCTGGGAAGCAATTACAGAAGCAGGACCTTCAACCTTCTGCATCCACAATGACCTTGGGTCCATACTCCCAGAGGGTTCAAGAATAGGAATGCTATCAGGGGAGGGGAGGGGATATGGAGATCTGGTGGTGGGAACTGTGTGGAGTTGTACCCCTCTTATCCTATGGTTTTGTTAATGTCTCCTTTTTTAAAGAGAGAAGGAAAGAAAGAAAGAGAGAGAGAGAGAGAGAGAGAGAGAGAGAGAGAGAGAGAGAGAAAGAAAGAAAGAAAGAGGAAGGAAGGAAGGAAGGAAGGAAGGAAGGAAGGAAGGAAGGAAGGAAGGAAGGAAGGAAGGGAATTTCCTTTCAAGAAACTGAAAACTATTGGAATAGGAAATTATCCATTGGTGTATAAACAACTTAAATTTGGTGAAGTAGAACTTCTGTTTTGTTTAGGTCTTTATCATTTAGATTGAAGTTCACTGATGTTAACCTAAGATACTCATAGTTTCAGTCAATAAGAAATCATTTTTTTCTGAAACAGGACTCATTTATAAGAAAGCAAATAAAATATAGCTAAAATCTTAATCACTTATTTCAAGTGAACATAAATCTGGTCAAAAATCAGTGTGAGAAGCAAAATTTTGTCAGTGACCCAGAATAAACTGCAAATCGGTTTTGGATAACAGATTCTTATTTTCCAAAACTTTCTGTTTTCCTGACACTGTGAGAGTTATTTACTTGCTTCTATTGAGATCTGCTTTTTGAATAATTTTATCCTGTTTTTGGACATCATAAGAATATAATGTAGTGCATAAAATTTCTACCTGACTTCTGCACACCAGTATTCATTCTATAATCTTGCAAGTTTTCACCTGCTACTGCACTTCAATTATCTAAGGATTATATTATATTAACTTTTTTGAATGCATCCTACATTATTTGTTCTTTCTATTGCTACTGGACAATAGAGTCTTAAACCTAGATTTATTATGCATGTTATAAAAATAATGTCATAAATATTGTAACAAACATACATACTCCATCTCTTTGTATTTATGTACATATTTATATGCATTAAATACATATAGTTCTAGGCTTGAGTACACAAATATACAAGTATAAATATACATATGCACACAATGTATGTCATTGCCATTATAGTGTGTTTATATGCATTGATATTGTATATAACCTTAGAGACAGATGATTTCTGTTGTAGGGTAGAAGCTCAACTTTAAAAGTACTAAAAATAATAAGCACACCAGTGATATAAAGTTACTTTCAATGTTTTCCTACTCAATGAGAAAATAGATTTTATCATCACTTCTTATATTTATTATTTTGCAAAACTGATAAAGCAAGTTATGAATGTGTTCTAAATTCTCCATCCAGATTTAATTATCTGTGAATAATAAAAGTTTTCTTTTTTCATCTTAATTTTATTTATTTTAAATGTGGAGAGATTTTTTGGTTTAATTATAATTAGTGTGGGTAAGATAAGTATATATTTCACATGGAATGAATGTATTTGCAAATCAAGCACTGTGAATAATGTGCATTTACTGTCACTATATCAAATCCTCATCTCATTCTACTTTTTCTTTATGCCTATTAACTTTGATTACTCCATTTTCATTTGAATGCATTATTATTTTTCTATATTAAAAAAAACTTCTAAATGAATTTTGGAGGACTGTTTTGAGGATATTTTCATTACATGTTAATATTATCATGTTCATTATTTAAAAATAAAAATTGCAAATAGGTCTTTTGGATGACATTGTGTCCTTTGGGACAAAATGGATGGATCTGGAGAATACTATCCTTAGTGAAATAAAGAGATGAAAGACAACTACAGGACATTTCACTCACATGTGGAATCAAGAGAACTTATACACATGAACTTGTAAAACAAACAAACAGCAATAAAAACAACTAACTAGCCAACCAACCAAACAACAACAACAAAGTAACACAGAAGCAGCCAACAAACTGTTTATAAGACTTTGTGAGAGCTATGGTGGTTTCTTTTGAAATTTGGAGACATGAAACTTTGACGTTGGGTGTGTTGTGGAACTGCATACTGTAATCTACACTCTTGTAACTCACAATATGTCACAAGAAAAGGAAAACGCGTTTTTAATCCAGCACTTCAAAATTCAGTCAATATAAGAAATACTTCAGCATTATTTAAAAGTTGTCTTCTTCAGTGTTGTGACTCCACCAGGAGTATGGGAATATTAGCATACGACATCAGCCTGAGGCAGGGCAGACAGAGAAGGAAATGTATATAATAAGCAAGGGACTTTGAGCAGGTCACTCTCTTTGGCTGCTGCTTCTTCTCCTGGTCAGAAGCTTCTTAGTGGAGGTGTCCCAGGTATCCACCATGGCTACTTCTACTGGGAATTGAACACGTGTGATTCTGCTAGCTGTTAAACTTTTAGACCCCTCCAAAGCCAAGAGCAACCTTTACTAGAAGATGTAGTATCACATAGTAGGGGATCAAGAGAAGCATGAAGAAATACAGGCCAACTGTCAGTGATTCCAGGACTTGGAGAAATATGGATTTTTTTAAAATTTATTTTCCCTTTTGTTGCCTTTGTTGTTTTTCATTGTTGTTGCTGTTATTGATGTCATCGTTGTTGATAGGAGAGAGAGAAATGGAGAGAGGAGGGGAGGATAGAAAGGGGGAGAGAAAGATAGACACTCGCAGACCTGCTTGACCTACTGTGAAGCGACTCCCCTGCATTTGGGGAGCTGGAACCAGGATCCTTATGCTAGTCCTTGATATTTGTGCCACGTGCGCTTAAGCCACTATGCCAGACTCATGAAACATGGCTTTTAAAGAGAATGAGGAAGGTTGCTTGGTGTCTTATAGTTCATTTACTTTTTTAGACCTCTAACAATTTTCAGTGTACCTACATTTGACCTCCTTGATTAGACATGCTCCTAAATATATTATTTTGGTGGTATTCTAAATGAATATGCATGCATGTATTTATCTACAGGATTAGCGATTGCAATTGTATAGATTCCAAATGACTTTAGAATTTGTTTTGAATCTTGCCACTTTATTTTATAATAAAAATAATTAGGTAAACTGTAAACTTATTGATATGGGTTGCATAAATATCTCAAGACTTTGCATAATCTTTATGTATGTATTTAGAATAGTAAAGATACATTATTTTATAGTAAACAGAGAAAAACTACCAACTAACTTTTTATAGATTGTATAAATTATGAATTTTGCCAGTACTTTTTGTTAATTAACTTGTCTAATCTTCACAAATATATGGTATGTAGTTTTTCATCCTATTTTACAGGTGAACAAAATAGTAACCTAAGTTGCTAGAGAAAATAAGTAGGCCTAAAATTTGAGAATGGGGGGCTGGGTGGTAGTTAGCACAGCTGGTTAAGCACACATGGTGAAACGACCAAGGACTGGTTTGAGAATCCAGCCCCCTGAGTTCCAGCCCCTGGCTCCATACGTTCAGGGGGTTTCTTTACAAGCAGTGAAGCAGATCTGCTGGTGTCTTTTTTTTTTCCTCCTCTCTGTCTTCCTGTTCTCTCTCAATTTCTCTCTGTCCTATCCAACAACAACGACAACAATAACAACAACAACAATAATAATAACAACAATTATAAACAACAAGGGCAACAAAAGGGGGAAAAAAAAAAGAACAACTCCAGGAACATTGGATTCCTTGTGCAGGCACTGAGCCCCAACAATAACCTTGAAGGAAAATAAAATTGAGAATGTATGGCTCCATAGTTCATTTGTGTTTGATTTTCTTTAACATAGTTTTAAAGTAGGGTAAGAACACAATAAGATGGAATGTTAGATTTCCAAAGAGAAATAATAAAATGTCTTAAAATCTAATCAATTGGTACATCTTAATGTTCTGCGTACTCACCACTGCAAGATATTTGAACAAGTGTATAAAGCATAACTAAAAGTCCAGGGATAAGTAATTCAGTGATTTTTTTTTATTATTACAAGCAGTGATATATATTTTCTTTGAAAAAACCCCCCCCAAAATAAAACATTTTCTTTCTTTACTAAGACAGAAATATTTGAGTCATTGCAGATTTTTTTGTCATTTACTCTGTAACAATACAGTACATATTATATCAATGTTTTCCATTGCTTTGTATTCTGGCACCGTAAATAGCAGAGGAGTTTAAGAGAGCAGTGATTGACATCAACGCAGAATCTGGACACCTGGTGCTCAGTTGTGTCTGTCTGGAAAATCTAAATCTACTACTTTACCAGTTAATAGCTTCCCCTGAGTAGATAAGAGAAACATTCATTTGGGTATTTGCATGCACTTAAGGACTGCTTCCTTCATTATACTCCACAGGTGCTTTCTCTCAAGGCACTTCCTTGTTAACAAAAAAGCAGGGTTAAAAATTTTATTTTACTGGGGTGGGTGGGGGGCTAGCAATCTTGAATGGAATTATGTAAACTATAATGTGCTCAGTCATGTACATAACCTGATATAAAAATTGTCATTTTGGGGAGTTGGGCAGTAGCGCAGCGGGTTAAGCGTACATGGCGCTAAACACCAGGATGGGCATAAGGATCCTGGTTTGAGCCCCAGCTCTCCACCTGCAGGGGAGTCACTTCACAGGTGATGAAGCAGGTCAGCAAGTGTCTATTTTTCTCTCCCCCTCTCTGTCTTCCCCTCCTCTCTCCAATTTTCTCTGTCCTATGAAAGAACAACAACAACTACAACAACAAAATAAGGGCAACAAAAGGGAAAATAAATAATAATAATTTTTTTAAGTTTAAAAAAATAAATAAAAATTGGCATTTTTAATGATATGCTATTATTAAATGATATGACTTCAGAAAATGACAGAAAATTTTGCAGTTGCAAAACAGACTGAAATAATAAGATTTTGATGCATAGGCAATGACATGATTTAGCTCTGTTCTGCTATACATTTGGCATTTGACCATCAATTAGGCCAGTTAAACTTGTTTCAGCTGGTGCTTCTCTAGCCTTCTAAAATGTTTCTGTCATCTCCTAAAGTTTATACATGCATATATATTAAAATACTGAAAGATGAACAACAATTTTCAAATGGTTAGCAGTCATCATCAATTTTCATTGTAAATTTCTATTATCAGATTCATCTGTTCCCTTTAACTTCTCTAACACTATGTGTGTAAACATGTAATCATATGTATACACATGATTCTTTTAATTTTTTCTAATTGAATAAACATGTATTTACTATATTATAAAATTCCAGACTACAGTTTTACGTCAATATGTGTGTATAAGACTTAGTACACCTGACACCAAAATTCCAATTGCGCAAAAACTTGCACCAAAAATACCGTTCTTCCTAATCCTTATTTCCTCCCTTTATTTTCTTTGACAACTGACATAGTTTTTAGAATCTGTTACTTTTCCTATTATTTTTGAAAAACAATTTGTTTTTAGTAATTTGCACTAAATTTGAATGAAACCAGTCAGTAATCATTTTTCAAATTCTTGTTTATTTCACTTAGCACAATAATCTCAATTTCTACCCAGTGTTTTACTACAGGGAATTAGCATCTTCTTAATGGCTTAGTGTCCCACTGAATAATATGCCACATTTTCTTTTTCTGTCATCTGTAGAATCAGTATTTTTGCATAATTCAGATAATTTTTGACATAACTGAAAACAAGTATTTTTACTGTAGCTTTCAATATAAATAAACTCCTTTTGGGTCTGGTGTGATGGCTCACCTAGTTGAGTATATATGTTACAGTGCACAAGTACTTAGTTTGAGCCCCTAATACCCACCTGCAGGGGAAAAGCTTTGCAAGTGATGAAGCAGTGTTGCAGGTGTCTCTCTGTCTCTCTCTCTCTCTCTATCTCTCCATACCCTTTAAATTTCTGACTATCTATATCCAGTAAATAAATAAAGATAATAAATTACAGATAAACTTCTTCATTATATTAAATTTGTTTCCATTTTTATGCCATACTACCTTATGCCAGACACTTTGTTATAGGCCTATTTATATAATCATTGTTTTGCCTGATCTATCTTATTTCTACCTCAAGACGTGCCCTGCCTGCAGGGTATATTAATCCCACCAGTTAAAACCATCGCAACAGTTGCTAAGGACACTTCCACCTTCCCAACATGCCTTTTAAGTCTCTCCACCCCTTTCCTAGCCATCTTCGTTCCCGACTTGCCACTTCCAGTTTTTACCCTATAAGACCCACTTCTGTTCCTGGTTTCACTCTTTTTTTTTCTCTCTCCTGCATCCTGACCTGTAGAACGGCTGGAGGGCAGAGCGGGAGGTGGCCATTGCGGTTTGGTGCCACATAGCTTAACCTGCTGTGCTCACACCCGACTCTGGGGCGTTCCCCTATGAATAAAGAGTTGTATTACCATGCAGCCACAAGTTCCTGGAAACTCTCTCCTGCTCACAATGCTAGCCAGACATTCTGGCGTCCAACGCGAGGTTCATTTTATATCTTAAAGGCCTTCGAGCTCGATTACCTATATTCCTCTGGCACAGTTGAAACATATTCTTGCTACATGCTCCTCCTGTGAAGGTCTAATCAAGACATCTGCTATTCAAACTCTTGGGGTTTATCCCCAAGGCTTAAAAGCCAACACTCTTTGGCAAACTGTTGTCACCCACTTACCCAACTTTGGAAAACAAAAATATGTGTTTGTCTCAATTGATACCTTTTCTAAATTTATGTGGAACACAACTCAGACGTGAGAAAGCTCAAAAAATCATATAAGCCATATGCTTTCCTGTTTTGCTATAATGGGCATACCTCTTCAACTTAAAACGGACTATGGGACTGCTTTTACCAGCAAACAATTTAAAGACTTTTGTTCCCTCTGGAACATTTACTCACACTACAGGTATTCCCTATAATCCACAGGGGCAAGGCACTGTTGAGAGGGCCCATCAAAGCCTTAAGGCTCAATTAAATAATGAAAAGGGGGACTATACCCCCCAATATCCAGCTGGCAAAAACCTTAACTACATTAAATCTCTGTAATATTTACAAAAACTTGAACCAACCTCCTATTATTCTTCATTGGCAAACACCATCTACCATCCCAGCTATTAAGGTCAAATGGAAAGACCCACTCGATAAAATTTGGAAAGGGCCTGACCCCCTATTGACTATGGGGATGGGTTTTGCATGCCTGTTTCCACAGAATTACTCAAAAACTGTCTGGCATCCTGCCCGCCATGTCCGGCAATACCTGCATGATGGCGCTGCTATCCCTGAGGAACAAGAAACACGGCAAGAGGACTGGTTGCAGGAAGCACCCCAGAACCCATAATACGACATGGTGGGATCTGAAAAATCTGGTTCACAGAGACCTCTCCCCCCTTCTCTGATTATCTTATGCTATGACACGCCAGTTGTATTTTGTGAGTGAGTTGATTGACTAAAAAAATATTTTTGAGTGAGTTGAATGACCAAAATTTTTTGTATGACCCATTTTGCTCAGAGTACTCTGAAACTTAATTGAATTTATATAAAAATCTGGACACAGCCATGATTTTTGGAGACATCTAGAAACAATCCTTAAAAAATAGTTTTTTCTTAGTCAACTTCTGTTGATGAGTGGGATCATCCCATTACTCATCTTTATCTTTCTGACTTATATACACCAGTTTCTGTGAGAGAGAGCTTATGTTCACACGTATCCATAAACTACTGCAAAATATATACCTGAAAGCAGAAGTACACTAGAGTTTGCAGTGAGTACCTCCCTAGCACTTCCTCTCCACTATTCCAAGCTTGGGATCTATAATTGCTCAACAATTTGTTTGGCTTCGTATGTTAACTCTCTTTTCAATCACCAGGTTCCAGATGCCACCAGGATGCTGGCCAGGCTTCCCTGGATTGAAGACCCCACCAATGTGTCCTGGAGCTCAGCTTCCCCAGAGACACACCTTACTAGGGAAAGATAGAGGCAGACTGGGAGTATGGACCGACCAGTCAAGGCCCATGTTCAGCGGGGAAGCAATTACAGAAGCCAGACCTTCTACCTTCTGCAACCCTCAATGACCCTGGGTCCATGCTCCCAGAGGGGTAGAGAATGGGAAAGCTATCATGGGAGAGGGTGGGTTATGGAGATTGGGTGGTGGGAATTGTGTGGAGTTGTACCCCTCCTACCTTATGTTTTTGTTCATTAATCCTTTCTTAAATAAAAAATTTAAAAAAATAGTTTTTTCCCTCTTTTGAATGTTTTTAGTCTTGGTACAAATGTGAAATGTTTAGTCTTAAACTGTGTGAGTAAAGATGGTTCAACTAAGATAGTACAGATCTAAATTCGTGTTTGAAATGATATGTCTTTGTAACAAAAGTTTTTCTCCTCCTGTTTGTTAAATACTACATGTTTATGTGTGTGTTTGAAGTTTGGTAAACATTAACTCAAGGTTAAAAGTGTAACTTTGAAGCTACATTCTTATCAGGCAAAGTTAAATGAAGGAGTTTTCAACACAATTCTTATAAAGGTAAAATTAATTTGCTAAAGTAACTGAGTATTTAAGATAAAAGTCTAAATATTTAATGTGACAATTCATCATCTCCAAAATTAAAATACAAATTCTCTATATAGGACATTTTTGGAGGGCCCCCCAAAGTGCCCTGTGAACTATCTTGTAGAAATTAGTCCACAACAAATCTGGCATCAATGTGACATTGTGAATGTTCTAAAATAAAAATAAATAAGTAAAACAATTTTAAAAAGTGTGAAACCAGGAACATAAGTGGGTTTTATAGGGTAAAAACTGGAAGTGGCAAGTCAGGAACAGAGATGACTGGGAAAGGGGGTAGAGAGAAGTAAAAGGCATGCTGGGAAGGTGGAAGCATCCTTAGCAACTGTTGCAATGGTTTTAAATGGTGGGATTAATATACCCTGCAGGCAGGGCACGTCTTGAGGTAGAAATAAGATAGATCAGGCAAAACAATGATTATGTAAATAGGCCATATTATCAGCAATGCAGCATGGAGCAGGGGAACTGGTTTAATGCCCGACACTACTGAATATTTTTGTCCTGGGAATTCTAAAATAATTCTCATAAACTTTCAGAACTACATTTTCTTCCATATACCTTTTCCACCCTCCCTGATATTTCCCATATTACCTATAGACTTGCATATGTCCCTCCCTTTGAATCTACAACTTATCTCTTTGTATCTACAACTTATCTCTGTTGAATGTTATTTCTTGTTTTGAATTTTTGAGGATCTTATAATTATTTTCTTACCTAGATATTAATACCCACATCTTCACTTGTGAAGATATATATATAATGTGTATACATATAATTTTACATCTGTTATTCTAGTAGATTATGATTAAATTATCATATTCTCCAAATAATGCCTCCATATAATGCCTCAACTATTTTCAAATAAATCCAGTAGTCTCTAATCTAACTTAAAAAATGATAAGCTTCATAGTTTATACTTGATATTATTAATCGTCATCGTGTATTTCTAAATTAAGTTTATCTCTTAATGAAATAGATGCTTTATACTCCTCATACTCTTTGCGTCTTAAATTGTATATGACCTATATCTTAATTCCTTAAATTTAATTTTAAATAAAAGGCTCAATTTGTTCATATTCTGCAGCACACAATATATGATAAGTTTTGTTTGTAACCATCATAAACATGCTCGAGTTTTGTACATAAAAAGTAATATTTTTGAGGGCAAAAATTTGGGTGAACCAAGTTTTGTAAGTTTCAATAAATTTGAATAATAGTTCATTTCACTAAGTTTGTTGTTTCAATAAGTTTGATTAATAGTTTCTCAAAACTAGTTCTTAGAAGAGGGAGGATTTTTCCTTGTATATCAGTAGTTATTATGTCTATCAAGTTTATCATGATAGATGTTTAGTAGTACAAAATATATTTCATTAATATGAAACATTTTAATTTCCTGTATCTGTAATATGGTGAAAAGTAGCAATACAACAATACTGAAGTTTTGTAAAGACCTATTGAACCCAATCATGTTGAACATGAGTCATTTCAATAGAATACATAGAACTATGACTGTTTCTCTGACTCTCATTAGGGAAGGTTTAGTTCATTGTTGGTATGGAAAGTCAAAGTTTAAAGCCTAATTGTCTGATGTGATTGCTGAATTGTGTCCAATCAAAATTTATATGTTAAGGCCCTGATTCCTAAAAACCTCAATTCTGTGTATTTAGAGATATAATTTTAAGACATTTACAGTCAACAACATTTATACATCTTTCGCATAATTAGGAGCTACTATTTTCCCTGATCCAGCTTTCTGGTCCTTTTTCCAGTCATGATATCATCTCCCCAGACAATAACTTGGGTCCACCAGCATATCAGATGTCAGGCTCAGAAAAAAAAAATACACTAATGTAATCATGGGCCCTTTGGAATATAACTAAAATAGACCTACTATCTACAAAATAGAGACCCCAAAATCTTCATCTGCACTATTCCAACCTTTAGGTTCATGATTAGTCAACAATTTGTTTGATTTATATGTCAACTTTTCTTTCAGGCACCAGGTTCCGGATGCTACTGTGATGCCAACTGGACTTCCCTGGGTAGAGGAATCCACCAATGTGTCCTGGAGCCCCATTTTCCCAGAACCCCACCCCAACAAGGAAAGAGATAAGCTGGAGAATATGAATCAACCTGGCAACACCCATGTTCAGTGGGAAAGCAATTACAAAAGCCAGACCTCCCACCTTCTGCAACCATGATGTCCCTTAGTCCATGCTCCCAGGGTGATAAAAAATAGCAAAGTTATCAAGGGAGGGGATGAGATACAGAGTTCTGGTGGTGGGAATTGTGTGGAGTTGTACACCTCTTATCCTATGGTTTTTGTCGCTGTTTCCTTTTTATAAATAAAAGTTAAAAAAAAAGATAAAAGTGGAAATACTCTTATGATCCATTAATACTACTCCTAATATATATCCAAAGAACTTGAAAGCATTAATTCAAAAGGATAAATACACACCTATGTTCATAGCTGCACTATTTATAATAGTCTAAACTTGTAAATAGCCTAAATACCCAGCAACAAATAACTAGGTGAAGAAAGAAGTTATGGGGTACACACTAAATAGAATACTACTATGAAATAGGATGGAATGGTATCATTTGGAACAAAATGGACGGAAGTGGAGTGAAATAAATATGTGAACAACAACAAAAAAATAAATCTAAGAGTATATAAATATCAGGGCCAGGCAGTGGCACTCCTGGCTCAGGGCACACACTATAATGGTCAAGGACTTGAGTTCAAAGAGGCCCTGGTTCCTACCTACAGGGGAAAGCTTTCCAAGCAGTGAAGCAATAATGTAGGCATCCTTTACATTCTTTCTCCCTCTTCTATTTCACTCCTTCCTATCAATTTCATGCTGTCTCTAGCTGATGCTTAAATAAATAAAATATTTTTAAAAGAGGCAATTAACATAACATTAGTGCATTGGATCGACCTTCCCATGGTGCATCCCGTGAGTACCCATTCATTGGGGAAACTGACAATCCTTCCCAGCCGACTGAATCCACATGGATCCCAGTCACTTTCAAAGCCAGCAACAAGCAGCTCCTGACAGCTTTAAAGCTGTTGGTCCTGCTCTTCGAGTCCTCGAACTTAATGTTGAGGGGCTGTCCTTTGCCAAACGCGTTCTTATTGGTCAATTGGCGATTCAGCATCAGGCAGATGTTATCTGCCTACAAGAAACACATATAGCAGTCGATGAAACTGCTCGATTCACCATCAGTGGATTCGATTTAATATGCTATAATCTCCATCCTAAACATGGCCGAGCCATCTATGCCAAATCGTGTCTTGCGGTCATTTACCATAGGGCCTCTTCGACCTTCTATGACTCCATTACTATTGGAACTATTCAGCTCCTCAATGTATATAAGCCTCCCAGTGCCTCATGGGATAACGAGGTCCTGCCTAGCCCGAATCACCCAGCCGTTTACGTTGGAGACTTTAATAGTCATCACCAAGACTGGGGATATTCCTCCACTCGTGCTGACGGCTCTATCTTAGCCGACTGGGCTTCAGCGAATGACCTCTCCCTATTATACGATCCCAAATAGCCAGGCTCTTTTCACAGTGCTAGATGGAATAAATACTCATCACCCGACCTGTGCTGGATTAGCACAGTCAACGGCCAAGCCTTTCCCGCTACGAGACAAGTTCTCAAGATCTTCCCGCACAGTCATCACCGCCCAGCTATCATCCACATTGGTCTCCAGCTCCCACTGATTCTGTGCTCAGAGAAACTAAGATGGAACTTTCGGAAAGCAAACTGGTGTCTGTTCAGTGATCTTACCAACAAATCTATTCCTGCAATTCCAATTAACTCTATCCCCTCTGAAGATTCCTACAGGAATCTTCCGCCAAGCCATCTTCAAAGCAGCTTCCCAAGCCATTCCTCGTGGGAGATGTGCTAACTATACGCCTTGTCTTGATGCTAAATGCCAGCAACTACTAAAGCAGTATGATGAGTCGGGCAACCCACATGTGGCTGACCATCTCATTGCCTCCCTGGATGCAGCACGCCAAGCCCGCTGGCAACAACTCACTGAAAGTCTGAACTTCACCCACTCAAGTAGGAAGGCCTGGAAGCTTCTTCACAGACTGGGTGCCGCTAGCCAACTCCCTCCCGTCTCCCATCCTCCCGTATCTCCAAACTCAGTGGCCAGTCACCTAACTCAAGTTGGACGTGCCAAGATCGACCCAGTCTGGAAAAGAGAAATTTCCCATGAGTGGTCATCCCACTTCCGGTTATCTTGTCCATCTCCAAAACTCTCTCCCTTTACACTGTCTGAACTGGAAGACGCTTTGAAGAGGGTTAAACCGGGAACAGCTGCTGGCTATGATAACATCACCCCAGAACTCATTCTTAACCTGGGCACCACAGCAAAGAAGTGGCTCGCTTCATTCCTGTCCCACATCTTGGAATCTGAGTCTATGCCCAAAGTTTGGCGTCGTGAGAAGATTATAGTGGTTTTAAAACCAAAGAAAGACCCAACACTGACCGCCAGCTATAGACCAAGTTCTCTCCTCTCCGTGTGTTACAAACTCCTTGAGAGGCTGCTTCTGTCACGTATTTCTCATCTTACAGAGAAATTCCTATCACCCGCCCAGGCTGGTTTCCGCCCAGGAAGATCTACCTGCGAACAAGCCCTGCCCCTCTCAACTTATATTGAAAATGGATTCCAGAAGAATTTAAAGTCGGGTGCTTTCTTTGTTGATCTCACAGCAGCCTATGACACGGTCTGGCACCGTGGTCTCCTGGTCAAGATCTCAAGATGCCTGCCCCCATGGGTGGCCAACACTATATCGTTTCTTCTCCAAAACAGAAGATTCCGGGTACATCTGGGTGACAAGTCTAACAGATGGAGACCTGTCTCAAGTGGCCTCCCCCAGGGCTCTGTTCTGGCTCCTACGCTATTTAATATTTACATCAATGACCTCCCAGAAACTTCTTCAAGGAAGTTCATCTACGCCGATGACATCTGCTGTGCAACTCAGGCATCCAAGTTCGACATCCTCGAGGAAACACTCACGAAAGACATGTCTCTGATATCTGATTACTGTAAAAAATGGCAACTAATCCCTAGCACTGCAAAAACGGTATCATCTGTTTTCCGTCTACACCATGCCTCAGCCTCGCGTGAGCTTAATGTGCAGCTTGGCGATACGAGAATCCAGCATGAAGCCCAGCCAGTCTATCTTGGTGTTACTCTCGATCGCACTCTGTCATTTCACAAACATCTCATAAAAACTGCAGCAAAGGTGGGCGCGAGGAATAACATCATTGCAAGACTGGCCAGCTCCTCATGGGGCGCGAGCGCTTCCACACTATGATCATCATCTCTGGCATTATGCTATTCCAGTGCAGAATACTGTGCCCCAGTATGGTTCTGTAGCCCCCATGTCCACTTGGTCGATTCCAAATTATATTCCTCCATGAGGATAATTTCTGGAACCATCTGTTCCACCCCAGTTCCATGGCTGCCAGTTCTTAGCCAACATCGTCCCACCAGATATTCGTTGGGATGCGGCATCATCTAAGTTCATTTCCCACGTCTACGCTTGACCGGACCCGTCTACGCTCGACCGGACCTGCCAATATACGCGGATATCTTCGCCCACCCTGTTCAACGCTTGACGTCTCATCACTCAATCTGGTCCCCTACACCTACACTGAACTTCTCTGTTCCAGTCTCTTGGAAACAGAGCTGGCAGTCAGCTGAGGTAAAGAACAAACACCTCATCACAGACCCCTGCAAGCGTCAACCCGGCTTTGACCTAGCACGTTATGATTGGGCCCTCCTCAATCACTATCGAACAGGCCATGGCCGGTGCGCCGCTATGTTCCATCGCTGGGGCGCCAGAGACGACTCGAACTGCCCCTGCGTCTACAGACAGACTATGACCCACATAGTCAACGACTGCCACCTCTCCAGATTCAAAGGAGATCTCGAAACTTTACATCAGGCTCAACCTGACGATGCTGTTGACTGGCTACGGAAGAAGGGCAAACGCTAGAAGAAGAAGAAGAAGTTATTGTAGATGACATATCATCCAGTAGGACACCTGACTTTTTAAGAAATGGAGGTCAGGAGGAGTCAGGCATAGCACAGCAGGTTAAGTGCACATGGCACAAAGCACAAGAACCAGCGTAAGGATCCTGGTTTGAGCCCCTGCATCCCCACCTGCTGGGGAGTCGCTTCACAAGTGGGTGAAGCAGGTCTGCAGGTGTCTATCTTTCTCTCCTCCTCTCTGTCTTCCCCTCCTCTCTCCATTTCTCTCTGTCCTATCCAACAACAACAACATCAATAACAAGGGCAACAAAAGGGAATAAATAAGTAAATAAATAAATAGAAAAAAATTAATAAAAAAGAAATGTAGGTCAGGATTTAGACAACACAAAATATATTCATAATTTTGGAGGCCACAGAAGAGGATTAATTTTATTTATTTATTTTTTAATGGGAAGTGATCCAAACTTCAGGTACAAGGAAAAAATTAGAGATAAATAATATTTCGTTCTATGCCTTGCTGTTAATATTGGTAATAAGTGGTGTTTGTTTGCCATGGTTAATCCAAGGAAATTGGTTATTCTTATTTAATCCTCTCACATATTGTGGGCATGTATGTTCTAGTGCTTGTACTATTCCCATGAGTGAGAAAAAATCCTTTAAGTGTTTGTGCTGGTGATTAACCATCAGAATTTTCTCAGTGTGAGCCGTTATTTTCAACCAAAATGATAATTTCAGAGGCAATCACTGAATATTAAAATGAATCTGAATATTAATAAACTTATCCAGGAAACCAAGGACAATTTTCAGACTAAGCTTTTAACATATTACTAAGATTCCTAAAATAAAACTTTTAAGCATTTACTTTGCTTTTACAAATTTTAGAGAGAAAATATAGTTGAAAACTCAGATTGAAATGAATAATATATGATTTGGCACAATAATTTGATATTTGTTGCTTTATATTTATGCTGCAAAAATGTCCAAATATAAGTTTAATATTTTGTTACACCTGATAAATTCTACCTTTTTCACATTTTTTGATCCAATAAAAATTAAAACATAATAAAATTAAAGTAAAGGATTTTCAAAGAGACATTCTATAAATATGTACAAATTCAAAAGCTTAATCCTATTTAAATAGGATTTATAAATATAGTTCACACAAAATAAACCAGTGAAATTAAAGCCATATTTGAGCACCAACTAGGGTGAGATATTAGGTCTTGTCCATGCTCATGGACAGCCCAGTGATTGTAGTACAAACAGTTTGAAAGTATTGCTTCATTCCTGGTATATCCCAAACATGCACAATTGGAAGGTCTTGGATTGTTGGAGAGTGAACTCACTGCCCAGGGAAATCCAGGGCGATTTTTCCATGAGGTCTGAGGGGTTCAACCCCAGGACCTCCCCTCTCTGGGTGGATACAATGGTAGGTCCCCCCCTGACCTCATGAAGTAATGATGTATCGCTTCTCTAGATGGAGCCTACCTTTCTGCACATGCCCCTTCTCTCCCATTAAAACAAAGGCCATGTATTGTGTTTGGCCAAACTTGAAAACCACAACAAACTCCTGTTACTCAACTGCCCCCCTCCTTGAAGTGCCTGTATTTTACCCCTGGGGGGAGAATTGTGAGCATTGTGAGCTTGTGAGCTTGTGATCAAACCTTGTATGGTGACTCTTCACTTGTGATGAAATAGTTTGTAGATCAAAATGTGACTATGCATTGTGTTGCTTTGTGTTTGGGTTAATGATTACCTTAACCTTCTCCCTGTCCAATGGAGATATATATATCTGCTTGCTTTCTCTCTCAATAAATGAGTTGCCCCACTGAGGCTCTCCCATAGCTGACTGCTTGTCTCTCTGAGCACTTTGCCTTTGACAGGCAGAGAGAGCTACCCCAGGACTCCCAGGGGTTCCCTCTGTATTCTGTAGCCCAATGGCCAGGAAGGCAGGGGACTCAGAGCGACCTATATTGAATTACTAATACCAACAAGTAAAAATAATCTAGCAATAACACTAGAGAAGAGAAATAATAAGAGAGGACCGACAATAGAGAATAGAAGGGAAAAGGAGGAACATTCAAAAGGAAGCAGTAATAGGTGTAGGTGTGACTTAGAAAGGAAGAGAAAACACTGATTTATAGTGGTGCAGGTGGTTGAACATTTCAGGCATGAAAATATTTTATTATTACTATTATTTATATCACCATCAAGTTTATTACTGGGGCTAAATGGTGGCACTACATATCCACCTCTCCTGGTGGCCATATATTTTTTTCCTATTTTATTCAGTAAAACAGGGATTACAGCAGCTATGTGAAGCCAGTTAGCATTAAAATACAGTTGAATCAGTTTACCTTCATATACACATAATACATATAATACATATAATACAGATATACATTGTATTGCTAATAATCTCTTTTTGAATTCCATACTGACATGAGTTAACATACTGATCTACTGCTAATGTCTGAATTAGCAAATAACTCACATTTGCAGTGATCATCATTGTGCTACTATTTCTCTAACTAGATAAGCAATGTGTTTGTACATTACAGCCTTGAGGGTATATGTCATTAATTATACATGTCCAGCAGCTGACATGTGATTAATTAGAAGTGAGAAAACTATTCTTCAGGTGAGCAGAGAACTTCTTTCACTTGTCAATGTTTATCTTTTTCATAGTTGTATTATCCCCAAAGATGTAGGAAATAGTGTTAAAGAAATGTAAATGATGCAAACATTTTGATAATCAAGTTCTTAAGTATACTTCAAACATCAAATTCAAGGTTATTTCTAAAAGCAAAAAAAAAAAAGAAAGATAGTCCTCAAAATATCTCCCACTCCCTCTCTCCCTCACACATACGCACACCCTAATGCTTACTTCAATTATATAAAAATAATTATAGATAGTATCTCTCTCTCTCCCTCCCTCCCTCCTTTCCTCCCTTTCTCCCTCTCCCTCTCCATTTCGTTTTTCATTAGAACACTGTTCAACTCAGGCTTAAGGTGATACTGTAATTGAACCTGGGGCATCAGAGCCTCAGGCACAAAAGTCTCTTGTATAATAACTATGTTGTCTCCCCAGTCAATGTATAGATGTTCTTATAATTGAAAACACCATAAATAAAAATACTTTGTACTAAGATCTATAGACTATAAACTAAAATAGTGATTTTGCAATTTTATATTCAGTGAACTTCCCACAGTGGAATTTACCATCCATTCCTAATCCCAGTGCTAGCAGGCTGTGAGAATTTCTTCTATTTTGAATCTTTTGGTTTTAATTTTTGAATAATCGATCAATGCTTCAGTTGAAAATCATGCTATGTTAAAATTATACTACATTTTCCTTTTTGATTCATCCTTGATCATGCTTACTCTACTATTAGTTTCTAGCTGCAAGCATGAATTTTGTATCTGGATTATTTACACACTACTAAGCCTTCTGTGGTAAGTCGTCTGATCACAACTAATTTGCTCCCTGAGCCAAAATTAGTGTGGCATTTTACTTAATGCCATTCTTAGTTAAACGTTATCTCCTCATTATAACAAATAAAGCATATGACATAACACATTGCATAGATGTATAATGCACTGCTTTGCTTGGTTTAAAACAGGCAGCCTACACAAAATTAGGGCTACCAATGGAATAGCCTCTGCAGCCACTTGAAGCCTGAATACTGAAATTACCCAAAGCTACAGGTTAAACAGTAAGAAAGTTTTGAAGAGAGTAGATCTTGGCATAGCACTAACAATCCGAATGGAAGAGCTGAAACCTGGTGAGCAGTGATGCATTGGCTCATTAAGTGGAAAGAAAAAAATGCAGCCTTACTGACTGATGGTATCCATAGGACAGTATCTTTGAGCCTAAAGCAGAGAACCTCTGGAAAAATGCACATCTAAGAGATGCTAAAGAAACATAAGACATAAAGGAGGCAAAAAGAACTGGAAATGGTCAGAAAGAGTTAGGGGACAACAGAGGCCAGCTGCTGTGCTTTGCTGTTTGAATCATACTATAAAAGTGTTGTGGAGTGAGTGGCTAGTGAGAGGCTGGGCAAATCTTCATTTAAAACATGTCACCTTCTAACTTATAAAAATATAAAGACCAATGGGAAGTTCTAAATTTTCACAGGGGAAGCAGCATGCCAAATAAATGTTGCTAATGGTGAAAGTTAACAGTTTTCATGACATTTAAGAATGACTTGTGCTGAGGAAGTCAGTCTGACAAAGTGTGAAACTACTTTAAAAATGTGGATTTAAAATGCTGGCAAGGATCTAGGGAAAAAGAAACATTTCTTTACTACTGGTGGGAAATTATATTAGTTCAACCACTGTGGTAGGCAGTTGGAGATACCTCGTAACATTAGAATTGAATTTACCCCACGGCATACCAATTCTCTTAGGGATTTTTTTCAAACAAAACAGAAACATCTATTCAAATAAATCTGTATACACATGTTCATAGTAGCCCTGTAATAGCTGTAACATAGACACAACCCAGATGCCCAACCACAGATGAATGACTAAGAAAATTATGCTCTACACATACAATAAAGTAATACTCAGCTATTGAAAATTAGTAAATAATCTTTACCTTGTCCTGAGGGAACTTGAAGGCATCATGCTAACCAGCGGAAGTGAGACTAACCATGGGGAGGATTAGTACCAGGCATATTCATTCATAGAGAGAATTTAAGGAATAAAGATGGAAAGGTAAAAACACTGGGTAAAACTTGGATTGGCTGCAGTCTAATGACATCAAGTCAAGGATATGGGAGAGGTGGCAAGGTGTAACTGAACAAGGCTGATAGGGCATTGGTGACCCAAAGCAGAATGGTGGAGGTGAGCCCAGGTTAGCAGTAGAAGCTATAAAAAGGTCAGAAATATCCCATGGGATATTTGCCTTGTAAATCACTACTTCCCTAATAAAGTAATAAATGGGAGAGGAGTTTAAGAAGCCATAGAAAGACCTAGATAGTACAATGTGTCTGAGGTACAAAATAAATGTCTGTTGAATTTTTTTAATGTGGTTTTCATGGGCTAGACAGATACTGATTATGGAAACAACTTTCATGCCTGAGGTGTTGTGGTCCCTGGTCCCCTCCCCAACACTACCCTAAAGTAAAGATGAGCAGTGCTCTCTCTGATCTCTCTCTCTCTCTTTTTCTCATTAAAAATAAATCATATATTTTAAATTATGGTTTTTATATATGAACTATAACTTTCTTTTTTGGTACAACAAGGATTTCAGGAGTGCATGATTTCATATCTGCTCAACTGCTTTTTCATCCAGCTAGAAAGATGTCGAGGGAGGAGAGACTGTAAACACTAGACAGACGTCCCCCTTGGTATTCTGATTTCTCTTATGTTTCTAGGGCTCAAATCTGTTCTTGACTAGCATGGCATATGTCCTCCCTGATGAGCTATGTCTTTCAACAGGACGTATAATGTTGCATTTATTTTCTTTTATTATTTATTTATTTATTTATTTGCCTCTGGGGTTGTCGTTGGGGATCGGTGCCTGCACCAAGGAGGCCATTCCCCACCCCTTTTTTTTGTTGTTGTTGTACTTGTTGTTGTCATTAACGTTATTGTTGCCATTGACGTTATTGTTGGACAAGACAGAGAGAAATTGAGAGAGGAGGAGAAACACAGAGGGGGAGAAAAAGATGGACAGCTGCAGACCTACTTCGCTGCTTGTGAAGTGACACCCCCCACTGCAGTTAGAGAGCCAGGGCTCACACCAGGATCCTTATGAGGGTCTGGTGCTCTACTGCCCGGCCCCCTAATGTTGTATTTCTATTGAAAAATAACGCTATCTATTGATGAACTAAGAGCAAAATCACTAACTACTTACTAAGATTTTTTAAAACTTTATTTATTTATTTATTTATTTATTTATTTATTTATTTATTTATTTTTGACTCCAGGGCTGTCACTGGGGCTCTCTGCCTGCACTACGAATCCACTGCTCAGGGAGGCCATTTCTCCCATTTTGTTGCCCTTGTTTCGCTTGTTGTGGTTATTATTGTTATTGTTGTCATAGCTGCTGCTATTGTTGGATAGGACAGAGAGAAATTGCGAGAGGACAGGAAGACAGAAAGGGAGAGAGAAAGACACCTGCAGACCTGCTTTACCTCTAGAAAAGTGACCCCCTGCAGTTGGGGGGCTGGGGGATGGAACTGGAATTCTTATGTAAGCCCTTGCGCTTTCCTGCCTTGTGTGTTTAACCTGCTGAGATACTGCCCATCCTCCTTATTAAGGATTTAAACCGTGATCCACTCCACTTCCTATAGTGTGCTTAAATCACAAACCTATTTGTGTGTGTGTGTTTAATAATTTTTAATTCTCCAAACTATTGATGTTATGGTTAACCATAACATTAAATAAATGCAATGAAATTTTTGTAAAATAATTTCACCTAATACTAGACCATTCACAACTACTTGAGAATTAACTATTGATTAGAATCATAGTTAAAACCACGGACTGTATATGATATTAAAGTCAATGCCAAATTACTCTTCAAGCAAATTCAACTCTATCAAATGTTAATTTATGACAATGGTAATCAGCTTTTGTTCAACAATCTACATCCTTAGAAAAGCAATGAAATCTTCATGAATATTTCTAAGATAATTAAAGAATTTATATTTATAGAGTAGTGACATCTCATAAATATCTCATTATACTTTATTTTTATATGTGCTCTTTACTAAATATAGACAATTTTAATTAGCCTTAGAAATATCCATTAAACACAAAGAAAGATTAACTTAAGACTGAATATTATACAGTCAGTATAATTTGCAAGATAAAATCATTGCTAATTCTGTTATTGTGATCCTCTGTGTTAGAGACAAAATGTTCCTATGTTGAAAAAAAGCCAAATATTCACCCTAACCTTTACGTAATGAAAGTTTTATTAGAAAAAAAAAACTTTATCATAAAAACTAAACATCTGCTTACATTTGGAAAAGAGACAGTTTGGTGAAATATACTATTCTAGTCTAAAAATATATCTGCTTTCTTTGCATTTCTTCTTTTTTTTTCCTACACATGAATAAATCTGTATATTTGTCTTGACTGACTTGTTTTCTGACTTGCTCTTCTCATCCATGCATGTTGTTGCACATGAAAGATTAATATTCAATAAAATAAAAATAAAGGGAAATGATAAGAATGATTCAAATTGTTTACAACTTCATCAGCTTGCCCCAGAGAGATAGGCTATTGGTTATGCAAAAGATTTACAGGTCTAACACTCTACAGACCAGGTTGCATTCCTAATGCTACCATTAGTTAAAGCTGAGCAATATTTTCTTCTCTATGTATCTCTATAATTAAAATAAATAAAATATTTTAATCACCATTCTATTAGTATTTTTAAAATAATATATATTTTTAAATTTTCTAAGTACATACAAGGGGTTAAAATAAGTTTTGACTTATGGAGTCAGTAAGTTAAATTACAAGCCTTGAGAAAATTACTTGCACTTGAAATAATTTGAACAAATTGGCATAGAAACTGTTGTAACTAGTCTCCACAATCATACAGGGGTAACTCTACTTTTATTCTTGCTGTAAAATTTAACTCTAAATATTAGCATATTTATTTGAGTTTACTCTCCGGATTTTCATCACATAGATTTAGTTATATCAACAACCCATTTCTCATTATGATGAATGAACTGTATTAGCCATCATTTATTTTTAACAGACACTTGCCATTTAAGAGGATTCTCTTGGGGAACATTTATGTAATACAAACACATAAACATTACATATGTACTTAGTACAGTTGCAATGTAATAAAGATGAAAATGTAAAAGCAAACATATAACTCAAACAAAACGTAAATCTTAATAAGGTGAAAGAATCATGCACTTTATCTTACTGAAGGCAATAATAATCATAGTAAATCAAAATAATTAGAAAAATAATGGCATTATTATTATTATTATTAATTTTCCAACAGTTTATCACTGGGATTCAATGCCTGCATAATGAATTTACAAATCCTCTTGGTCATTTATTTTTTCTTCTTTTTATTTATTTTTCTTTTCTTTTTACTTTGTAGGCCATGGAGAAATTAGGAGGAAGAGTAAAGGAAGGAGAGAGTAAAAGAAAAACCAGCAGCACTGCTTCAGTGCTTGTCAGTCTTCCCTGTGCAGGTGAGAAGGGAGGTTTAAACCCAGGTCCTTGTGTTTGGTAACATGTGTGTCCATTTGGGTGTGGTATGAACTGACCCCAGGAATATGTCAGTTGAATCAACTCTGCTAATGCAAAATTCAACTTAATTGACTTAACTATGATAACAAAAACTACGATAAGATTTAACCATGGTAAAATGTAACTATGATAAAATGTCAAGATAAAGTTACAAAGGCAGATTAGCACTAAAGGTATGTTATTTTATTTTTATTATTTTAATTTTTTAATTTATTTTTTATTTAAGAAAGGATAAATTAACAAAACCATAGGGTAGGAGGGGTACAATTCCACACAATTCCCACCACCCAATCTCCATTTCCCACCCCCTCCCCTGATAGCTTTCCCATTATCTATCACTCTGGGAGCATGGACCCAGGGTCATTGTGGGTTGCAGAAGGTAGAAGGTCTGGCTTCTGTAATTGCTTCCCCGCTGAACATGGGCATTGACTGGTCAGTTCATACTCCCAGTCTGCCTCCCTCTTTCCCTAGTAGGGTGGGTCTCTGGGGAAGCTGAGCTCCAGGACACATTGGTGGGGTCTTCAATCCAGGGAAGCCTGGCCGGCATCCTTCTTTATGACATCTGGAACCTGGTGACTGAAAAGAGCGTTAACATACAAAGCCAAACAAATTGTTGAGCAATCATGGACACAAAGGTTGGAATAGTGGAGAGGAAGTGTTAGGGGGGTACTCACTGCAAACTCTAGTGTACTTCTGCTTTCAGGTATATATATTGCACTAGTTTATGGATACATGTGAATATATGCTCTCTCTCACAGAAACTGGTGTATATCTAGGTTTTGGTACTTTGTTAGAAAGTGATCCACCTGGGATGGAATTAGAGAATGCTATGAAAGGAAAGGTCTCACCCGAGTAATGAATCTGAAGGGTTGTCATTCCACACCTGAAGTCTCTAGACACAGTCTAAAGTGAAGCATGTTGAGGAGGCAATTGTTGCGTTGATTAGGTTGCAATTGGCTGATGCAATATTATTAGATGTGGATTGGGAGAGGCATGCTGGAAAGTGGACCCTATCCTAAGGTTCCTGGAAAGGGGGAAGTAGAGGCTCTATAGTGGGGATGTGAGGTTCCTGCTTTCTTAGGGTTCAAAAAGACAATGGATAGTTAATGTTGTCATCACATTATTTGGTAATTGGGTTAACTTTGAAAAGTCCTTTTGTTAGGGTTTGCTGTACAGTACCCAGTATCTTGCAAATAGCTGTGCCACTGGTTGCCTCTGATCTACTTGGTCTAGGCTTTGAAAGAGTCTGCATATCAAATACACAACCTATATATTAAGAAGACTCAGTCTGTGTTTTAAAAACTTTGAGACAAATAATTAATTTTCCCCCTCTCATATTAATTAACTAGTGATTTATATGACTACACTGTACTAGGAGTGTATACCATTCCTACTACCAAAAGACTGTGTCCCATCCCATCCACCTACCCCCAACCCCCACCGGACCAGGAAGCCTCATGTCTACCCCTCACCACAGGGTTTTTACTTTGGTTCCCTACTTTCAATTTAGTCAGATCCTGCTTTTAGTTTCCCTTTCAGATCTTCTTCCTCAATTTCTGTTGATGACTGGGATAATTCCATATTCATGTTTATCTTTCTGACTTAGCTCACTTAACATAATTCCTTCTAGCTCTGTCCAAGATGGGTCAGAGAAGGTGGGTTCATTGTTCTTGATAGCTGTATAGTATTCCATTGTGTATATATACCACAGCTTTCTCAGCCACTCATCTGTTGTTAGGCACCTGGGTTGCTTCCAGGTTTTAGCTATTATAAATTGTGTTGCTATGAACACTTTTTGGTTGGGTGTTATGGAGTCCTTGGGGTATAATCCCAGGAGAGGAATTACTGGGTCATATGGAAGGTCCATGTCTAGCCTTCTGAGAGCTCCAGACTGCTCTCCACAGAGGCTGGACTAATTTACATTCCCACCATCAGTGTAGAACGGTTCCTCTGTCCCCACATCCTCTCCAGCATTTGTTGCTGCTGTCCTTTTTGATGTATGCCATTCTTACAGGAGAGAGGTGGCATCTCAATGTTGTCTTAATTTGCATTTCTGTGACTATCAGTGACCTAGAGAAGTTTTTCATATGTTTGCTAGCCTTTTGGATCTCCTCTGAGGTGAATGTTTTGTTCATATGCTCTGCCTGTTTTTGGATGGGGTCATTTGCTTTTTTGGTGCTAAGTTTGCTGAGCTCTTTATATATTTTGGTCATTAGTTTCTTGTCTGATGTATGTATGTTCTCCCATTCTGTGAGGGGTCTCTTTGTTTGTATAATAGTTTCTTTGGATGTGCAGAAGATTTTCAATTTGATGTAGTCCCATTGGTTTGTTTCTTCTTTAGTCTTTCTTGCAATTGGGTTTATTTCATCAAGGATGTCCATGAGGTGTAGCTGGGAAACTGTTTTACCAATGTTTTCCTCTAAGTATTTGATTGTTTCTGGTCTAACATCTAGGTTTTTGATCCATTTGGAGTTGGTTTTTGCTTCAGTTGAGATAAAGTGGTTCAATTTCATCCTTCTGCATGTTACAACTCAGTTTTCCCAGCACCATGTATTGAAGAGGGCCTCCTTCTTCCATTTAATGCTTTGGGACCCCTTATCAAAGATTAAGTATCCATAGGTGTGGGGATTTATTTCTGGACTTTCAATTCTGTTCCACTGGTCTGTGTGCCTATTTTTGTTCCAGTAACATGCTGTTTTGATGATGATGGCTTTATAATATAGTTTGAGATCTGGGAGTGTGATGCCTCCATTTCTGTTTCTTTTCCTGAAGATGGTTTGGGCAATTCTAGGTGTTTTCAGGTTCCAGATAAATGATTGTAGTGTTTGTTCTATTCTCTTAAAGAAGCTTGGTGGAACTTTGATGGGTATTGCATAAAATTTGTATATGGCTCTGGGGAGAATATTCATTTTGATGATATTTATTCTTTTAAGCCATGAGTATGGGATGTCTTTCCATTTCTTGGTATCAGTTTCTATTTCCTTGAGTAGCGACTCATAGTTTTCAGTATAAAAGTCTTTCACTTCTTTGGTCAACTTTATACCTAAGTATTTGTTTGATTTTGCTGAAACAGTAAATGGGAGTGATATCTGGACGTCTTCTTCTTCAGATTTAGTGTTTGCATAAAGAAATGCCACTGACTTTTGTACATTGATTTTTGAACCTGACACCTTGCTATATTGCCTAATAACTTCCAGTAGTTTTCTGCTGGATTTTTAGGTTTTTCTATGTATACTATATCATCTGCAAATAGTGAGAGTTTGACTTCTTCCCTTCCAATCTGTATTCCTTTGATTCCTTTCTTTTGCCCGATTGCTATGGCAAGAACTTCCAATACTATGTTGAAGAGTAACGGTGACAGTGGACAGCTCTGTCTAGTACCCGATCTGAGGGAAAATGCTTTCAGCTTCTGTCCATTATGATGTTGGCTGTAGGTTTACTATATATAGATTCGACTATCTTGAGGAATTTCCCACCTATTCCCATTTTTTGTAGAGTTTTGAGCCTGAATGGGTGTTGGATTTTATCAAAGGCTTTCTCTGCATCTATTGAGATAGTCACGTGGTTTTTGGCTTTGCTTTTATTGATGTGGTGAATGACATTGATTGACTTACAGATGTTGAACCAGCCTTGCATTCCTGGGATGAATCCCACTTGGTCCTTATGAACAATCTTTCTGACGTGCTGTTGTATCCGGTTGGCCAAGATCTTGTTTAATATTTTGGCATCTATGTTCATCAGAGATATTTGTCTGTAGTTTTCCTTTTTTTGTTGTGTCCCTATCTGCTTTTGTTATCAGGGTGATGGTGGCTTAATAGAAGGTGAAAGGGAGTATTCCTGTTTCTTCAGTCTTCTGGAAAAGCTTAAGAAGTATGGGTACTAAATGTTTCCTGCAAGTTTTGTAGAATTCATTTGTGAAGCCATCTGGTCCAGAAATTTTGTTGATGGGTTGATTCTTAATAGTTGTTTCAATTTCTTTGTCTGTGATTGGTGGATTTATTTTCTGTAGTTCTTCTTGGTTCTGTTTTGGAAGGGCATATGTTTCTAGGAATTCCTCGATTTCTTCCAGATTCTCTTGCTTGGTGGTGTATAGTTCTTTATAGAAGTTTTGCTTGATTCTCTAAATTTCTGTGGTGTCAGCTATAATATCTCCTGCATCGTTTATAATTCTATTAATTTGAGTCTTCTTTTTTGTTTGGTGAGTCTGGCTAGGGGTTTGTCAATTTTGTTTAATCTTTCAAAGAATCAACATTTGACTTCATTGATCTTTTTTATGGCTCTTTTATTTTCAATGTTGTTTATTTCTGCTCTAATTTTAGTGATTTCTGTCCTTCTGGTTGCTTTAGGGTTCATTTGTTCCTCTTCCTCTAAGACCTTGAGGTGTGCAGTAAGGTCATTCATTTCAGCTTTTTCTTGTTGTTTATTATGTGATTGTATGGCTATAAGTTTCCCTCTCAGTACTGCTTTCGCTGTGTCCCAAATATTTTGATAGGTTGTGTCTTCATTTTCATTTTATCCAAGAACATTTGAATTTCCTGCTTGAGTGACTCTCTGACCCAGTGGTTCTTAAGGACTATGTTGTTTAGTTTCCAAATTCTGTGACTTTTAATAATTTTTTGTTTGTTGTTAAATGTTAGTTTTATTCCACTATGGTCTGAGAAGATACTTGTGATGATTTCAATGTTCTTGAATTTATTGATGCTGTCTTTGTGGCCTAACATGTGGTCTATCCTTGAGTATGTGTTATGTGGATTTGAAAAGAATGTGTATTCCAGATTTTTGGGGTGAAGGACTCTGGAAATGTCCAAGAGGTCTAGTCTGTCAATCTTTTCATTTAATTCTCTTGTATCTTCGTTGATTCTCTGCTTTATTGATCTGTCTAAGTGTGAGAGTGGAGTATTAAAGTCTCCCACTATTATAATATTACTATTGATATATTTTTGAAGTTTTTTCAGTAGGTGCTTGATGTATTTAGATGGTCCTTCATTGGGTGCATAGATTTTAATAATTGTTAAGTGTTCTTGGCTGATTGATCCTCTAATAATTATGTAATGTGCTTGCCTATCATTTATTACTTTATTTAATTTAAAATCTATTGTGTCTGCGATGTTCCTGCCTTTTTTGTGGTCTGTTCACCTGTATGATAGTTTTCCATCCTTTCACTTTAAGTCTCTGTTTATCTTGTGTCAGATGGGATTCTTGCTAGCAGCATATGGTTAGGTTATGTGTTCTGATCCATCTTCTGTGCCTTTTGATGGGTGAGTTTAAGCTATTGACGTTTATTGATATTATGGATTTAATGTACTGTACTATTGGTGTGGTATCAACTGACCCCAGGAGGCTGTCAGTTGTATCAACTCAGCTAATGAAAAATTCAACTTAATTGACTTAACTATGATAACAAAGACTATGATAAGATTTAATTATGGTAAAATGTAACTATGATAAAATGTCAAGATAAATTTACAAAGGTAGATAACGACTAAAGGTATGTTTTCATTTTAAATAGAAAAAAAAACATTGATTCATATTCACTAATGAAATAACAATTAAAGTTAGTTAAATGCCAGATTGAAAATGTGTTGACTTTTCTATAAAAACTAAGAGGCATAATATGTAATGATTGTATTATAATTAGTCAAGGAAGAGAGTCAGGAAAATGTAGAATAAATCAGCATTTCACATGAGTCAACAACAGATAAGACACAAATAATATAAATTCAGTCATTCTTGGTGTTGGGTGTGGTGTGGAACTATATATTATAATCTTACGATCTTGTAACAAACTTTTAAAAATATTTTTAAAATATTTATTACCTTCATTTATTGGATAAAGAAAGCCAGAAATCAAATGGGAAGGGGGTGATAGAGGGCATAGACAGAGATTTACCTGCAACACTCCTTCACCACTCTTAAAGATTTCTCTCTGTAGGTGGGGACCTGGGTCCCAAACCTAGGTCTCTGTACACTGTAATATGTGTGCTTAACCAGGTGTGCCACCACCCGGCCCCAAAGCTAACTATTAATAACAACTGAGTCATTAAAAAATTAAGTGATGTTTTCTTACTCTGTGTAAATTAAAAAAAAATAGTGACATGCTCACATTTTGCAGTTTAAAAATGCAAAGTTTTGATTATTACTGAAAATACAACTCTAATTTCTTGCCAGAAATTATAGGTGTGCTTTTATGTCTATCAAAGCAATGAATAAATAAATAACAAATTTAAACAGAAATTGAAGAGTTTATCAGAACCAGAGTTCTTTCTCTCTCTCTCTGATCTTTCTCATTAATTAAATAAAATCTTTTAAAAAGGTGTTTTGCTTCTTAATAAAATAAGTTGCATACCTATATACATAGATACATACACGGAAACAGACTCTTTAATGGATTGAGTTACTAGTGTGTGATTTTCTGAATCAGAGATGTGTTTAATGTATATACCTATCTGTTTTTTATATATGACATTATATGATTTTGTACAAAAAAAAAGTAAGTCTTATGGCCACAGCAATTTACTTAAGTCAATTGCAAAACTGATAAAGATTAAGCAGCATCTATGCAATAGTTAGATGATTCATAAAATTGAATAGCAATGTTATTAATTTAGTTTTAATTTACAATAACAAAAATTGGAGTATGAACTTTCTCAATGTCAGAAAACTAGAAAAAGGAAGATAGTCAAAACTCAAGTGTTTTAATTTTCAAAATCCTCTTAAACAGTATGGTCATTTCTTACTAGTTCCCAGAATAATAGTCATTCTCCAATATCCATGGTTATCTGTTCATAGCTTTTTATAAGTCAAAGTTAATGGAAGAACTTGAATATGTTTTTTACATTGAAAAATCTAAGGAATTTCTACATATTGAACATAATATTTTCTCTAATAATAATGTATTGAAATGTGATGTTTCATGAATCAGCGACTGTTTTAGTTAAGACAGACCATTCACTTACGTAACAATTCTTATTATTTATTTTTAAATGATCTTGGAATAGCATTGATTTATGACATTTATAAGTTTTAGATTCCTAACCTTATAAATCAACACTTACATATGCTACCCTGTATTAAAGTCTGCTTTTTTTTTAGTTTATTTTATTAGTGATTTAATAATGATCAACAATATTGTGGGATAAGAGGGGTACAGTCTGCTTTTTATTCGTCATCATTCAGAAGCAAAAATATATTCTCTAAGGTTATTCCTCTCTGCTAATATTTAGCCTTGGATTAGTTAACTGACTTAAAGTTGCTTTCATTACTACAAGAAAACATACAGTTAGAAAACAAAATTTCACTTAAAAAAGAGAAAGCAGTAATACAAGATATTGGGGGAGAAAACAGATGACAGTATACCCTGCAGAGCATACATGCTACCCTGCTGGATGGAGCCTCAAGTCCTCTGTCCCTATGTGCACAGAGTGGGGGCAAGTGGGAAATTTTGTAATGCTGTGGGTATCTTTCTGTATTTTTTAAAATATGCCATTTATTTATCAGAGAGAGAGAGAGAGAATTGAGAGATCAAACCACTGCTGAGCTTTGTCTCTTCCTCTCTCTCTACTTCCTCTTCCGTTTTATGGATATCTTTGTTATAGAAGAAAAGAGAAAATCTAGCCCCTAGAAGTTATGGAAGTCCTCCTGCATCCTCCCAGACCCAGTAATATCTCTGATGGTAAAAAGTTAATAAATAAATACATAAATATACATGTGGCAAATTTTAAATCTCAGATGGTATTTCTCTATAGTAATTAAAAACAAAAAGACTTCTGTGGTGCTTTTGTTGAGGGTTTACCAAAGGACGTTTTTATTATAATACAGGTAATTTAGATACATAATACTGTGGTTGCAGAATAAGCAAAGGGGGGAGGGAGGTAGACTGGCTAGCCATGTGGAATGGAGCCATGAGTGTTGAAGCTTAGAGTCATGTGTTCCAGTCCCAAGGGAAGTGGCATGGTGGGTCCAGGGAGCAGATGAGCAGGCAAAGAGCTGCAGGAACAGAGCTGAATGGGAGGAGAGCCAAAACAGTCAAGCAGGAAAAAGAGCACAATTTCTGCCAGACACTTGTTCAAATAATTTCCTATAAACCCACAGTCCCTTGTGAGTTTGTCTATATCAGTTGTATACTCTTGACTTGATGTCATGCTAATGTCAACCTTATGCTAATTATATTCATGTCCCAACATTTCTCAAAGGAAAATGTTATAATATTAAACACTTCGATATTAAAAGAGATCAATATCCTCAAAATATTTCAAACTATTTGTCTTAGGATAAGTTTAATCAACTTTCTAGAATTGGGAGTGTAACATTTGAATAGACTTGCCAACTTCTCTGAAAGTATTAAGATGAGAGATATGTATTCTCAGGAGTAGGGCTGTAGCACAGCGGGTTAAGCGCACGTGGCACTAAGCTCAAAAACCATTAAGGATCCCGGTTCTGGTTCTAGTCCCCCCCCACACACACACACCTGAAGGGGAGTCTTTTCACAAGAGGTGAAACAGGTCTGCAGGTGTCTATCAATCTCTTTGTCTTCCTCTCCTCTCTCCATCTCTCTCTGTCCTATCCAACAATGACGACATCAATTACAACAATAATAAAAAACAACAAAGGCAACAAAAGGGAAAATAAATAAATAAATATTAAAAATTAAGAAAAAGAATGTATCCTCAGGAAAAAATAAAAACATACTCCCACACAAATGCACACCAAGCTGACCTAGTTGTCTTAAGTAATGCCATGTATTGCTGGTATTTACAAATGCAAGTAAACATAACAAATCATATATTAATTTGAAATAAAATTATCATTTTTGAAAAATAAATTTCTCTTTAGACAATAACATTTGCTAGCAATAGTTTAATCAGATTTAGGTTTCAGTAAGAAAAATAAGTTTTTTCAGTAATAGATAATCATATTATTTAATAATCAGGAATAAAAAGGTAAGACTATAGCAGATGGATAAGATTTGTGTCTCTCCATTTTGGAAAAAGCCAGTAGGTCCATTTTAGGTATATTCCAAGGGGCCTATGACATATATAATTTGTTCTGCTTTATATGTTAATGTTTTTTCAGCCACCAAGTTGTAGATGCTACCATGATGCTGACCTGACTCCACTGACCTCACCAATGTACCCTGGAGTCTCAGCTCTCCAGAGCACTGATTCACTAGGAAAAAATAAAAATAGGTTGGGAGACGTGCTAGTGCCCATGTTCAGTGGAGAAGCCATTACAGAAGTCAAACCTCCCACCTTTTGAACCTCATAATGATACTTGGTCTATGCTACCAGAGGGAGAAAGAATAAGAAAGCTTCCAATGGAGGGGATGGGATACAGAACTCTAATGGTGGGAATTGTACCCCTCTTATCCTACGATCTTGTCAATCATTATTAAATAATAATAATAAAATTCTTCTGATCCTTAACAGCTTAATTCCAATTAAAATCTTAATTGGGGTTGGGTGCTAGCACAGTGGGTTAAGCGCACATGGTGCAAGGGCAGGGTAAGGATTCTGGTTGTAGCTCCTGGTTCACGCCTGCAGAGGGGTCACTTCACAAGTGGTGAGGCAGGTCTGCAGGTAATCTATCTTTCTCTCTTCCTCTCTGCCTCCCCTCCTCTATTTGTCTCTGTCCTATCCAACAATGACAACAATAACAAGGGTAACAAAATGGGGGGGGGGGGGAAATGGCCTCCAGGAGCTGTGGATTAGTAGTGTAGGCACCGAACCCTAGCAATAACTCTGGAGGAAAAAAAAGGTTAATCATATTTAATATAACATCGATTATACTTTTTTCTTTTTTAAATTGATATATATACATATATGTATATATTATATTATATATATATATATATATATATATATATATATATATATGATAGAGACATCCAGAAAAAGAGAGGGAAGGAAGAAATAGGAGGAGAGACAGATACCTGCAACATTGCTTCATCACTTGAAAAGTCTTCCCCTGGATTGAAGACCCCACCAATGTGTCCTGGAGCTCAGCTTCCCCAGAGACACACCCTACTAGGGAAAGAGAGAGGCAGACTGGGAGTATGGACCGACCAGTCAACGCCCATGTTCAGCGGGGAAGCAGTTACAGAAGCCAGACCTTCTACCTTCTGCAACCCACAATGACTCTGGGTCCATGCTCCCAGAGGGATGGTGAATGGGAAAGCTATCAGGGGAGGGGGTGGGACATGGAGATTGGGTGGTGGGAATTGTGTGGAGTTGTACCCCTCATACTCTATGGTTTTGTTAATTAATCCTTTCTTAAATAAAAAATAAATAAAATAAAAAATAAAATGAAAAAATAAAGAAAAAAAAGTCGTCCCCTTTACAGGTGGGGACTGGGGGCTTGAACCCTCATTCTTGCACATTGTAACATGTACATTCAACCAGGTGCTCTACCACCCACCCCCTTAAATATACATTTTCCAAATATTTTGAGCATCATTGCTAAGTTTATAAATAAGTGTCACATTCCTAAATCACAAACAAGGCTAGGAAGAAATCACATGGAAATCAGAAAGTGAAATGAAGTTGGTGAGGGGGAAAAGCACAACATAATAAAAGCTATGGGACACTACTGATGCTAAACCTGGAGGAAGTTTTATAACTTTAAATATCTACATTAAGGAAGAAGAATTATTTCAGATTAATAACTTCACCTTCCTGTTAATAACACTGGGAAAATCAGAAGAAATTAAATGTTAACTGAAAAGGAAAATCATATTGGTAATTATAGTGAAAATTAATCAAAGAGTTGAGAAGAACAATAAGGAATATCAATACAAACACTTTTTTTTTTAAAAAGCTATTAAATTAAATTGAGTAGATTGAACTATTAGAAGTAGTAAATAAATGAAGCACATTTACAGAGTACAAGATCAATGTAGAATTCAACAGCACAGACCAAAATAATAGAGCAAAAACTCAAAGTACAGTAATTAGTGGTTAGAGAGTATGCATTTCTACTATAGTTATATAGAATTATCCTACCAAATATTCCAATAAATAATTAAATAGCATATCTTTAAACAAATAAAGATTATTTGAGTCAATTAGAGTCTATATACAAAAATACAAATTGCAAAAGAAGTCTCAAGAATAGAAATATTATGTAGACTACAACAAGAAAACCAGTTATTGATAGTCTACACAAAGATTCGCAGAATATGGGCCAGCAAGATAGTTCACTGGGATTGTGCACTTGCTTTGCCATAATCCAGCTTTCAGTTTTATCTGTAGTACACTGGAGGAAACTTTTGTCATACAATACCTTTCCTTCTCTGTCTCTCTTTTTATCTTTAAAAAAAAAAAAGCAGTGAAACTCTTGTGACTACAACAACAATCCCTAGTTAGAACTACAGGAGCGAAGGTGTTCATGATGGCCTGTTCAATCTTTATATTGACTATTTCATTCCATTTTTTTGCTAACTAATCAAGTAGGATAGGGTTTCCTTTGAAAAGACACTATATAAAACATCACAAGAAAAAAAGGATATCTTATAGAAATACATAAAGCTACAAAATATACAAAATTGTATTTAGCAAGGCTTTAAACATGTTCACATTTTGACTAGGTGTGTTTATTATCTTAAGAAACAAATATTTCCAGACAGGTGGTGGATGTACAGTATCAGAGCCTACGCAGCACAATGTCTAAACCCTTGGTCCTCACCTGAAAGATGGTTGAGCTTCATGAGTGGTGAAGCAGTACAAAGAAAACAAAACAAAAAAGAAAGAAAGTAAAAAAAAAATGTTCACTAGGACTGGTAGATCTAGTATGCAGGTGCCAATTCCTATAAATGACTCTGTTGGCAATAAACATTTCATATTGGGAGTTGGGTGGTAGCATGTGGCGCAAAGGGCAAAGATGCGCTTAAGGACCCCAGTTTGAGCCTCCGGCTCCCCAACTTCAGGGTGGTCACCTCACAGGCATTGAGGCAGATCTGCAGTTGTCTATCTTTCTCTCCCCCCTCTGTCTTCTCCTCTTCTCTCCATTTCTCTCTTTCCTTCCAACAAGGACAGCATCTATAACAACAACAATAATTATTACAACAATAAAACAACAAGGGCAACAAAAGGTATAAATAAATAAATAAAATGATGTCAACATTATGTCAATAAAACAGCCAGCAGACATCATACTTATTGATAAAATACTGGGTGTTTATTCCTAAGATCAGAAAATAAAGGAATGTGCCTCTCATTTTTCTAAACCAGAGATTCTAGAAGGATATATATATGTATTTAAATTAAATTCAATATACCCATACTGAAAATAAAGAATTAAACCACCTGTATGTCAAAAAACATCTTGACCTTGAACATGGAAAAATGCAAGGGTCAGGTGGTGACACGCTTGTTTAAGTGCACATACTACAGTGTGCAAGGACCTGGGTTCAAGGACCTGGCCCACCTGCTGGGGAAAAGCTTCTCAAGTGGTGAGACAGGGCCCTTTGCCTCTTTACTTCTCCCTCCCCTCTCAATTTCTCTCTGATTCTATCCAAATGAATAAATTAAATTTAAAAAAGGAAATTGCAAAAGAATTTACTAAGCAACACATTAGATCTATTTATCAAATATAGAGAATAAATAAATTTGGCTTTATAATGATTAGAAGTCTTTGCGGCTCATGAGATATCAAAAAATCTCAGCAAAGCATAATTTCAGAGAAAACATTTTCAAAACTGAGGAGCATCTATGTAGAACAAACTATGTAAAACTATATAGAAATATTGGTATAAAACAATCATTCGAAAGTCCGGCAGTAGCACAGCTGGTTAACCACAAGTGGCACAAAGTACAAGCACCAACTTTAGAATCCTGGTTGGAGCCCCTGGCTTACCACCTGCAGGGAAATTGCTTACTAAGTTGTAAAGCAGGTCTCCGGGTGTTTATCTTTCTCTCCCCCTATCTGTCTTTCCCTCCTCTCTACATTTCTCTCTGTCCTATCCAACAACAACCACATCAGTAATAACTACAAAAAAAGGGCAACTAAAGGGAAAAATAAATAAATAAATAAATAAATATAAAAAAAAACCCCAATCATTCACTTTGAAAATGGACCTGAATATAATGTCATAAATGGAGGGAAAACTACCACATAAAAATGTTTAAAATTTTGTTCTCTGGTGGTGGAAATTGTGTGGAATAATTCTGGTCTTATTCAATGGACTTACTAATCATTATTAAATTTAAAAAAAGAAAGAAGAAAATCAAAATTGTTCCATGGGGCAGGTCCACTTGAGACAAAGAACTTGAATATAGATAGTTGTGTGCCTATATCTAAGAGAGATATTGAATCACAGATGGTATAAAAAATTCCATTAAGCTGATGTTAGAACATAAATCAGGAGGCACTTCCAGAGATGGGGATGCGGACTAGCAGTGGCTGTGTTTCTCTCCTCTCCTCTCCCAGGTCAACTAGGAATACCAAAGAAGACCACCTGGACCACAACAAGACAAGACTAGAATAATTTCAGGAACCCAAATCACTGGTGAGTGCAAACATGTGTGGCTTATGGACAGAGAGGAGCCTAGGGAGACATCATGTGGCTGGTAACAGTCCGGCATTTTACCAGTTGAGACACCACCTCCAATCTGTTTTACCAACAAGGGGATGGCTGAAGGGAGGAGAGGACTCCCCTGAGACTCACCAAATGCAGTTGTGAGTCTCCATTGCTACTACCCTCAGAATCTGGAGCAGTGGAAGGGAGGCCCTGTGGTACAGAGAACTAATGAGAATTCAGGAGATGACCAGTGACAGTATTGAGAGGGAACAGTTAGAGGTCTAGGCCTATCATGTGTGTGGGAATCCCAAGACTCCCTGACTAGGGCCCCAGGTAATGGGGTGGCCTGGTAATGATGACTAAAGAGTCATCATTAAAGTATGCCAGTCTCTTGCCCTTACTTAGCTTTTGTAGTCCTTACTTTTTCTGACAGGGTTAGCTTTGGAGTGATTGAAGGACATGGGATAGAACGTAAGTGAGGAAGGTATCTAGGGTGAGCTCAGTGGATTTCTAACATCATAGCATGTGTATACTCAACCAGGTGCACCACCACTCGGGACCCAACCTCAGTGGATTTCTATATGCTTCTCAGAAAATACAATAATTGAGGTATGAAAATATTGATTTAACGAATGTTATCTTTTCCTTATCACATATGTCACTTATAAATATGACTTATTTTACTGACTTTATTTAGTATTTTATGTTCTTTTTTTAATAGGCATGATCTCACTCATTATTACTGACAAATTCTAAAAATAAAAATTAGATATGACATGTCTTATTGAATGTCCAGTGCTAGAAGGAATGATGTGACTGTCACATAAAAAGGCCGAGGGAGAAATGCCTTTGGAGAGTGGCCAAACCCACACTGTTGAATGCGGTTTTGCGGTTTTGGAGGAGATTATGAATTTACAACAGCACTTATAATATTGGATGACACATCTTTTAATTACCTAAATGTTGTGTGCCAAAGTTGGATAATGTCCACCTGACATATGTATGAGTTGGAAGGATTTCTGGAGAGAAGTGGTAACAGCAACTGATAGACTAGAATTCATAGGTCCAATCAAATTTCAATGTGTCTAATGCATTCAAATCACTCCTTAATTCCAAGATCTACTGACAGGTAGTTTGCACTATTTGTTTTTTTGCTGGGCATCCTCCGGCCTGCAGAGAAGCTGCAGCAACTTGGGGAACCTGTGAGGCTGAGGCGCGCAGGAAAGGACCAACTTCTGGAACACTTCAGAGAGACAACTCGTTCATTGTTCATACACAGGGTTAGATATACTCATCACTATCCAATAGGAACATAGGGGAAGTATGCAGGACCCAATGAGGAAAGCATGTGACAATCAGGCCATGTTAATTACCGTTGCACCTGCTTCTCATATCCAGCTCAGGCTCAAAGGCAAGTTACCATCCTATAAGAACCCAAGTTATGGTCTTATAAAGGAAGGTCATATATTGGTCATGTACGAGAAATGGGAACCTTTAGGGTATGTTGTGTAAGGAGGCAGCTCCCTTGCCCCTGATCTTGGTGCCATTTCAGCCTACAGAGTCGAGGAGGGACACGCCTTTAGGCCAGGTCAGCCTTGGGGTCTACCTCCTTAAGACTCAATGTAGAAGTGATAGGCCCCTACCCAGGGTGGGGGATCTGCACCTCCCACACTTGCTAAGTAGCCATACTGGAATCAGAAGAATGTGTAAGTAGTAAACCATGGAAAAAACACTTCAATCAGTAGTTGATAGAAATAGCCTCCACCTAGGCCAGTTAGGTGACTCATTTAGGAGGGACCCTGCTTTGCCTGGTAGTATATCAGGTAGTATATTGCCGGTCTAGCTTCGAGGGCGGGAGACAGAGGACTGGGACTCATGGCTGAGCTGGGAAGCAGTATCGCTCTATTCATGTGGAAAGCAGCACAATCTAAGCTATCTCTAATCACAGTCTTGTCCTTATATATCCTGGGGCTGCCAGTGCAGATCAGCTTATAGGCTCTCTCCAGAGCCTGTTAGAGATGGAAGTCCTGGTGAAGTGCGTCTGATGATTCTGGTGACAGAGCAGCTGTATATATACTCGCCAAGTAGGGTGGAAACAGGATGTGACGTAGAGAGGGTGGAGCAAAAATAGATTGGTGGAAATCAGGGTGTGACAAGGAGAGGGGGCGGAGCAAAAAGAGAGTATGAACCAGCTGTATTAAATCAATGCCCTGGAGGCAGGGTGATGCTTAGTTAACAGTGGTTTATGTAAATAGAATACAGTGTTAAGCAGGGGGGAGTAAACCAATGAAACAGAAGGGGTCTTAGAAGCAGAATTTAGAAGCATACCAACAATATACCATGTGAGAATACTTTTTTCCCCCTCCTATCTGAAAAAATCAGCCTGGAGCAGTGAAGCTCCAATGACGACAATAAACAAAATAAATAAATAAAATAAAAAGACAAAACTAACCCCCTCCTTGACAAATCCTTAAGACAAAGTTGATCACTGATATATTATCAAAAATCAACATTCAGCTTTTTCATAGTCTCATTTTTATTTAAACTATCATTGTGAGAAGTTTATACTTAAAAAAACTATTCAAACATTCTGAATATGTCAAGAGTTATCATTTTGTTTAAAAATTTAACATAGTATATTTATTTTAATATCAAAAAGAATTATGCCCTATAATTAAAAGACAGATATTTGACAAAGAATAATTCACAAGTCCTTAACAGTGATAAAATGATCACAACTGTATTGCAATTAAAATATGATTAATGATAGAAGGTCTTAATTAACACTGTTAAGAATTCAGAAGATAAACTGCCTTGTATAAAATTTATCTGACAGCCTTATTTTACATATTTGCTATGTATGTGTCATACAATAGAATAATCAAGTGTATTTTCATCATAGTTCAGAATCATGGATGGGTTGGACATTTAAACTTAATATAAGTTAGTTAATTAAGAATCCGTTATATTGAACTATTACTTTAGGCTCTGTCTCATAAAAATATTTCCATACATAAACATATAATTAAGATAATATATGTCATAATGTCTAACCATTTCATCTTGCAACTATAGACCCCAGGGAATATAACTAGATAATTTAGTATATCTTTTGAATATACTTTGAGTGCTTCAATGTGATTAATTGAATCTGTAGACTTATTCAGAACTGCTTATAAAATACACCAAATTATCAAGTTCCTTAAAACACTGCATAATTAATTTGCAATCTATAGCTTTGCCTTAGAATCTTTATGAATTGGGAAGTCGGGTGGTAGCACAGTGGGTTAAGAGCACGTGGAGCAAAGCGCAAGGACCAGTACAAGGATCCTGGTTTGAGCCCCCCAGCTCCCCACCTGCTGGGGAGTTGCTTCACAAGAAGTAAAGCAGGCCTGCAGATGTCTATCTTTCTCCCCCTCTCTGTCTTTCCCCATCTCTCCATTTCTCTATGTCCTATCCAACAACAATGACATCAATAACAACAACAACCATCACTACAACAATAAGACAACAAGGGCAACAAAACAAAATAAATAAATATTTTTAAAAATTAAGATAAAAAAGAATCTTTATGAATTGATAGTCAGCTGTAATACATATGCATATATACAAATGCATTGCTTATTTGAAAAGTTTTAGTTTCTGTTTGGAAGGTTGAAGTGCCCTGGCTTCAGTACTGGTGATGACTTGTATTTCAATAGTTCAGCTTAAAATGTCCCACAGATCTACATGGATGCAGAGGTCACATAGGCTCCTAAGCTGAATATGAGCCCCAGACCAACAATTTGTTTGGCTTTGTATGTTAACTCTCTTTTCAGTCACCAGGTTCCAGATGCCATCAGGTTGCCAGCCAGGCTTACCTGGACTGAAGACCCCACCAATGTGTCCTGGAGCTCAGCTTCCCCAGAGACCCACCCTACTTGGGAAAGAGAGAGGCAGACTGGGAGTATGGATTGACCAGTCAACGCCCATGTTCAGCGGGGAAGCAATTACAGAAGCCAGATCTTCCACTTTCAACATCCCACAATGACCTTGGGTCCATACTCCTAGAGGTATAGAGAATAGGAAAGCTATCAGGGGGAGGGGATGGGATATGGAGATCTGGTGGTGGGAATGTGTGGAGCTGTACCCCTTTTATCCTATTTTGTCAATGTTTCCATTTTATAAATTAAAAAATTTAAAAAAAACTGAAAAAAATGTCCCACCTTAACACACACAGCCAGCAGGACAGATACAGGGTCCAGGAAGGGAATAACCTACTGTGTGTCAGACTCAGGGCACAGTATAACTCCGATCATATTCCACCAGCAAAAATGTCCAAAGCTGTCCAAATGTAAAAGTCAGGATAGAAGACTCCACACTCTACTGGATATACTACTCTCTGGGCACTGAATGAGATATATTAATTGCAGTCTCATATAAATTGCCCATAAAGATTGTTCAGCCTGATAGAGCATCAACTTGCATACCTGAGACTCCAGAATCCAACTGATTAATAATGCCTGAGTCAAAAGGTGCTCTATTTCCATTTCCCTTACCTCCCTCCCTCACATCACATTCTTCCACTCAAAATGAAATACATCCATTTAAAACAGAAATTTTGAAATTATAGAAACTTGCAAACTTTTATATTCCTCACTGTATTATTTGCTCCTTCAAAATCAATCACACATCAAGTGTGTGTGTGTGTATCTGAGTGTGTGTTGATTGAAAGGGGATATAGTGAGACCAAAATCTGCATGGCATGATGATTTCCATGACTATAAATTCTCCTTTAATCTGAGACATTTTGTTAGTTAATTTCTTGTGAATTTCAGATCCTATGATGTTTGATAACTATGTACAGTAATATAAAGTGTAGGTTCTAGTTCAGCATTGCAAATTAATAAAATAAACATTTTTAACCTCTTAAACAATTATCACCTTATTTATAGGGAAGTAGACTATACATATTGATACATACATTAAATGCCCTGAAGTATACAATGATTTCCCCCTATCGACTTTTTTGTCTTGTAATTTTCTAATTGGGGGGATTAGTGGTTTATTGTAGATATCATTGTTAGTATATGTGTAAATTTTTACAGTTTTCTGCAAAACACTCTGACTCCCAGACTAGATCCTCCTCTACTACCATGCACTAGGACCTGAAAGCTTCCCCCTCCCCCACCCTATGCCCCTAGAGTTCTTTACTTTGGTGCAATGCACCAAACTCAGTTCAAGTGTCTCTTTCCCCTGTCCATTCTTATATCTAAACTTCTGTCCATTAGTGAGATCATTCCATATTCACTTCTCTTTCTAGTTTATCTCACTTACCATGATTCCTACAAGCTTCATCCAAAATGAGGTGAAAATTTACAGAAGGCAGACCTTCCACCTTCTGCACCCCATAAGGATCCTGGATACTCCCAAGGGGGTTAAGAAAAGGAATGCTGGATCAGAGAGAGAGTAGCTCCCAAATATGGGAAAGGTATATAAATATTGTTGACTGTAAACCCCATTGATTTGATGTAATCTGGGGCCCATCAGCTATCAAGGGAGGGCATGGGATACAGAATTCTGGTGGTGGGAATTGTATGGAGTTGTACCCCTCTTATCCTATGGTTTTGTTAGTGTTTATTTTTTTATAAATAATAAATATATAAAAATTAAAAAGGCTCCTTTTTAATAAAAAAAAGGAAAACTTCTAAAGGAGGGGATGGGATGCAGAATCCTGGTGGTGGGAATTGTGTGGAAATGTACCTCTCTTATCCTACCATCCTGTTGATCATTATTAAATCAATACCAAAATAGCTGGGGAATATTTATTTGTTTATATATAACACAATTTTCTTAGAAACTCATTTATTATTAGGCACCCAGGTTTCTTCCTGGTTTTGGCTACTACGAATCATGCTGTTATGAACATAGGTAAAGAGATTATTATTTTTTGGGGGGTAGGTGAGTTTGATCCCTTCAGATATATCCCACTGCCCCCTTTCTTTCTTTATGATTATTATTATTAATACTTATTTATTCATGTCCCCTTTTTGTTGCCCTTGTTTTATTGTTGTAGTTATTATTGTTGTTGTTATTGATGTCGTCGCTGTTGGATAAGACAGAGAGAAATGGAGAGAGGAGGGGAAGACAGAGAGCAGGAGAGAAAGAAAGATAAGACACCTTCAGACCTGCTTCATGGCTTGTGAAGCGACACCCTGCAGGTGGGGAGCCGGAGCCTTGAACCAGGAGTCTTAAGTCGGTCCTTGTGCTTTGCACCACCTGTGTTTAACCCACTCTGCTACCGCCTGACTCTCTATTATTATTATTTTAAAGTGTAAAGGAGGACATATTTCCTACAGCTGTATATGGCTCTGGGTAGCAAATTCATTTTGACGGTGTTAATTCTTCCAGTCCGTGAACTGAGGATATCTTTCCACTTATTTGCACCTTTTTTTTATTTCCTTGAATCTCTTCTAATAATATCCAGTATGCAAGTCCTTTACTTCTTTTGTTAGATTTATTCCTAGATAATTCATTGTCATTGCTTCTATAGGGAATGGGACTGATTTCTGCTTCTTCTTTTATTTTTTAAATTTTTTAAAATATTTTATTTATTTTCCCTTTTTGTTACCCTTATTTTTTATTGTTGTAGTTACTATTGTTGTTGTTATTGATGTTGTCATTGTTAGATAGAACAGAGAGAAGTATAGAGAGGAAGGGAAGAGAGAGAGGGAGAAAGACACCTGCAGACCTGCTTCACCGCTTGTGAAGTGCCTCCCCTGCAGGTGGGTAGCCGGGGCTCAAACCGGGATTCTTATTACAGTCCTTTTGCTTCATGCCTGCACTTAGCCAACAGTGCTACTGCCCATTCCTAGATAATTTATTGCTTTTGCTGCTATAGGGAATGAGACTGATTTCTGCTCCTTCTGACTTAGTATTTGCATATAGGAATGCCACAGACTTTTGTATGTTATTTTTTTACCTGGACACCTTACAATATTGCCTAGTAATTTCCAGGAGCTTCCTGATGAATTATTTAGATTTTTCTGTGTACCCTATCATATTGTCTGCAAACAGTCAAAGCCTAACTTCCTAGCTGTCATTATGATTCCTTCCTCTTGCTTAATTGCTATAAGAACTGTCAACACTATGCTGAATAGTAAAGGCAACAGCATGAAGCCATGCCTAGTATCTGGTTTAAGTGGGGTGTTTTCAGTTTCTCATCATTGCATATGACATTGGCTATGGGTTTGCTGTATATGCACTCTAATAGATCAAGGACCTTGCCATTTATTCCCATTTTTTTAATGTGTTGATCATGAAGAGGACATGGATTTTGTCAATGGCTTTCTCTGCATCTATTAAGATTAAGATAATCATGAACCTAAAGGCTGGAATAGTGCAGATGAAGAGTTTGGGGGTCTCCATTTTGTAGATAGCTAGCAGGCCAAAATAAGATCTATTTCAAAAGGCCTGTGACTATACTATTTTTGTTTGTTTGTTTGTTTTGTTTTTTTTCCTGAGCCTGAAATCTGATACAGAGGGGGATCCAAGTTATTGTCTGGGGAGATGCTGTCATAGCTGGGAAAACAACCAGAAAGCTGGATCAAGGAAGAGAGTAGCTCCCAAATATGGGAAAAGTGTATAAATATTGTTGACTATAAACCCCACTGATTTGATCTATCTGGAGCCCATATTCAGCATCCCTGTAGATCTGAGCTCACATTCTGTACTCATGAGTAGGAACATTTCAAGCTGCCCTGATTTCAGGACCCAGCTTTCTCAGGTGGAGCACATAGTATATTGTCCATCCTCCCTTCAGAGGATGGAACATTCTCTACCATTGTTGATCCAGATTGAGGGCAAGGTCCTATGGGGGTCCACAGAGGGGTCTACTGTGTTGTTCCTGATAGAGATGTCTGGCAATATAAGGGAGAGGGATTTATTCGAGGTCTACACCCATCATGTCTGTGAATCTCAGGACTCCCTGAGTAAGACCCCAGCTGATGGGGTGGCCTGATAGTGACTAAAGTCATCATTAAAGTATGCCAGTCTCTTGCCCTTATTCAACTTTTGCAGTCCTTGCTTTGATAAGGTTAGCTTTGGAGTGAATGAGGGAACTGTAATAGGAAGTAGGTGAGGAGGGTATCTAAGTCTAAGTAGACACAATTTCATTATGAACTTTATACTGACTCATTACAGAATACTGTGTACTTTTGCTTTCAGGTATATATTTTGACCTAATTTATGGATACATATGAGCATATGCTCTATCTCATCTGCACTATTCCAGCCTTTAGGTTCATTATTAATCAACAATATGGTTGGCTTTAACTCTTTTTTCAGCCACCAGGTTCCAGATGATACTATTATGCCAAGCAGACTTCCTGGACAGACAGCCCCACCAATATGTCCTGGAGCCCTGTATCCCCAGAGCCTCACTTCCTCAGAGCCCCACCCCACTAGGGAAAGAGAGAGACAGGCTGGGAGTATCGACTGACCTGTAACTCCCATGTTCAGCGGGGAAGCAATTATAGAAGCCAGACTGTCCACCTTCTGCCTCCCATGTTGACCCTGGGTCCATATTCCCAGAGGATAAAGAAGAGAAAAGTTATTGGAGGGGATGAGATGTGGAGTTCTGATGGTGGGAATTGTGTGGAGTTGTACCCCTCTTATCCTATGGTTTTGTCAATGTTTCCTTTTTATAAATTAAAAAATAAGATAATCATGTAGTTTGGGGATTTTTTTATTGATTTACATATGTTGAATCAGCCTTGCATTCCTGGGATAAATCCCACTTGGTCGTCAAGTACAGTCACTTTCATATACTGCTAAATCAGGATAGCTAGTATTTTGTTTAATATTTTGACATCTATGTTATATGTTATATCTTATATGTTATCCCATCTTATATGATCTATGTTATATCTCATTGGAGATATCGGTCTATAGTTTCCTTTCTTTCCCTTTTTTCTTGTTTGGTGTGTATGTGTGTGTCTATCAACATTTTCTTGCAGTTCATCTTGGTAATCCCTCCCACTAAGTGATCTCCCCTATCTTTTGCATATGTATTTTTCTCGTTACTTACTTTGACTGTTCTGGTCCAATTGGCATTATGCACATACTAAATCTAATCATTCAGACATCTTACACATACCTGCTAGAATACTTGGAGCTCTGCTATATCATGTTTACAAGTCTAGGATACTCTGGCAGAATCTTTGGGTAAGAAATTCAGTTTCTAATTGTCTGGTCACTCTAACTAAGAGCTTAATAAGTACCCCATATGTAAATAAGTTCATTGGTGGTAAACAATTCTAATGAACCCATCAACTTAACCACCTGTACTTAAATGAGTCCAACTGAGATCCATCAAACCTACCTTTGATTATCAATGAACCCCCAGCGATAGTTTTGTAAATGTACAAAGTTGAGTAAAACTGTCCCATTTCTGCAGAGTAGTATAACAACTTTTCTGTATCATACTTTAAGAAATTAAAAGTGATTATTCAGGGATAGTAGTTTGGTAGCATACCAGATCTTTCTGGTAATTTAGTAGGACACCAAGGCCCTCAAGTTCAATAGTGTGTATTGCATATACAGTGTTTATCTCTGGGAATTCTCTGTCTCATGCAAATAGAATAATAAATATGTAAATGTATCTGAATAAAAGGATAAACAGACTTTCTTGTACAATGTGAGAACAAAGATGTTTATAGATTAGGTATGTCATGGGACATTAGATACCATTAGAAAGGGAGCATGGTGAATTACACACATCATGTTTGTGTATGAAAATACTCCTGAGGTCTGATGATTCTGTGAGATAATATTTAATAATTAACAGAATCATAACAAATAAAGTAATTGTACAGAGATAGTAAAGTCATAACATCTACCCTCAACTACAGACAATCTAAGAATTTCACACTCAAGTACATTTTCAACTTGTTTTATTTTTGGTCTGCTTTATAATTTAGTATTATTTCTCAGAAAAATGATTCTACAAAATAGGACAATTGGATTGACAAATATGCAAAATAAGAGCAAAGTAATGATCTAATTTCTTTTAGGACATTTGCATTCTCAAGTACAGCCAAACTCATGCATTGCTGAGATATTCAGCTACTAGCTTGAATTCCTCTATGCTAGACCTATATTTTCCTTTAGTCAGATACACTATGAATTTGAATTAGACCTCCTTTTTTTTTTTACCTGTCAAACTCTATCCTATTATAACAACATCAAAAGCTTAACCGTCTTCCCTGACCTAATTTTTACTCAAGTGGCCAAATGAAAGGAAGTGAAAAATAAATTATGAAATGATCAGTCACAACTCAAGTAAGTAAATATGAAAAGAGGTTAATGAGAGGACAAAGATCAAACAAGCTCAACCAAAATAACAAGCATGCTTTTCTTAATGGCTGCAGATGTTCACAAGACTTTTACTTTTATCCTGAAAAAGAAAACATCCCCAAATACAATGAATTATACTGAAATATGAATGAATAACACCTCCAGACCAGGGTTCATTGCCCTGATGCTTTTATCTTCATGCTCCCCAACTCAGAATAAGAAGCTTCTTTATCAAACATTTTTCTACTTCAAAGTTTTATATAAAATCACAGGAATAAATTTTATTTTTTAAAAAAATTTCCATTATATCTATTCTATAGCATCAGCCAGAATGGAAAGGAGAGAGAGAGAGAGAGAGAGAGAGAGAGAGAGCGAGCGCTGCAGCACTGATTCATCAGTTGTGAAGCTGTTCCCATGCAGGTGGGGACTGGGGCTTGAACCAGGGTCCTTGCACATTATAATATCTGCACTTTACCAGGTGTGTCACCAACCAGCACCCAGGTGTTTTTTTCTTTCCTTTTTAAATTTGTATTTATAAAAAAAGGAGACACTGACAAAACCATAGGCTAAGAGTGGTACAACTCCACACAGTTCCCACCACCAGAACTCTGTATCTCCTTCCCTCCCCTGATAGTTTTTCTATTCTTTATCCCTCTGGGAGTATAGACCAAGGGTTATTATGGGGTGCAGAAGGTGGAAAGTCTGGCTTCTGTAATTGCTTCCCGGCTGAACATAGGCATTGGCAGGTCAATCCATACTCCCAGCCTATCTCTCTCATTCCCTAGTGGGGCAGCGTTCTGGGGAAACAGGGATCCAGGACACATTGGTGGGATTGTCTGTCCAGTTGGCATCATGGTAGCATCTGGAACCTGGTGGCTGAAAAGAGAGTTAACATATAAAGCCAAACAAATTGCTGACTAATCATGAACCTAAATGCTGGAATAGTTCAAATTAAGAGTTGGGTGTTGGGAGTTGGGCGGTAGCACAGTGGGTTAAGTGCAGGCGGCGCAAAGCACAAGGATCCCGGTTCAAGCCCCCAGCTCCCCACCTGCAGGGGAGTCACTTCACAAGTGGTGAAGCAGGTCTGCAGGTGTCTATCTTTCTCTCCCCCTGTCTTCCCCTCCTCTCTCCATTTCTCTCTGTCCTATCCAACAACAATGACATCATCAACAACAATAATAATAACTACAACAACAAGGGCAACAAAAGGGAATAAATAAATATTTAAAAAAAAGAGTTGGGGAGGGGGGTCTCCATTTTGTAGATAGATAGTAGTCCTATTTTAGTTATATTCCAAAGAGCCCATGACTATACTATTTTTGTTGTTGTTGTTGTTTTCTGAGACTGACACTGATATACAGGCGGATGCAAGTTATTGTCTGAGGAGATGATGTCATGGCTGGAAAAAGGACTAGACTGTTATATCAGGAAAGAGAGTAGCCCCAAAATATAGGAAAGTTGTGTAAATCTTGTTGACTATAAACCCCACCAATTTGATCTGCCCAGGTGTTATTTATATTTGACTATTTATTTGGAAGATATTCAGTAATAATAAGGGAGCAAATTATTACATTCTTATATATTTTTTAATCAAGATTGTGTTACCTAACAATTATAAAAATAGATGACCTTTTGACTGAATAGACTAGCTTACCACCAATGACCCATTTCTATTCTTGACATTACACATAATTTTACATTTAACGTGAACTTGTTGAATTTATGATAGAAAATAATATTCAATAACAGTAATCCTAATCATAGTGATTTCATTTTGAACATATAGCTATCAGCTTCTAAACTAGATGAGGTGGATTTTAAAAAATATATTTCTCTGTTGTCTTAATATCTCTGTAATTAGTTAGTCTTGTGCTATTAAAACAACAAATCATTGAATTTTTGCCTCTTGGAAAGACTTTTTATTATGGGTATGAACTTTTAAAACTATTTATTTACACCCTTTGTTGCCCTTGTTGTTTTATTGTTGCAGTTTTTATTGACGTCCTTGTTGTTGGATAGGACAGAAATGACGAGAGGAGGGGAAGACAAAGACTGGGAGAAAAAGATAGACACCTGCAGTCCTGCTTCACCGCTTGTGAAGTGACTCCCCTGCAGGTGGGGAGCCGGGGCTCAAACAGGGATCATTACACTGGTTCTTGTACTTAGTGCCACCACCACCTGCACTTAACCCGCTGTGCTACCGCCCAACTCCTGCATATGAACTTTTAAAATTCTTATATTCAGGGGGTCGGGCGGTGGCGCAGTGGGTTAAGCGCATGTGGCGCAAAGCGAAGGAACCGGCGTAAGGATCCCGGTTCGAGCCCCCGGCTCCCCACCTGCAGGGGAGTAGCTTCACTGGCAGTGAAGCAGGTCTGCATGTGTCTGTCTTTCTCTCCCCCCCTCTGTCTTCCCCTCCTCTCTCCATTTCTCTCTGTCCTATCCAACAACGAATTGCGTCAACAAGGGCAATAATAATAACCACAACGAAGCTACAACAAGGGCAACAAAAGAGGGAAAAAAATTCTTATATTCAGACGATTTAAAGATACCATATCTGTTGTACTTGAATACATAAGTCACGTTTTCTTTCTTATGGAGTTGTGTTTTCACTAATAAATCTCATAATCACTGCTAATTCTAGGTAACTTATCTCTCTGTCCTCTTCTATTATTCATTCCATGCCCATGTCCAATAAGAAAATATTTACATGAATTTATTGTAAAGATAAAGTAAACCTTTTTTTGCATGTTATAATTTGCTTGATTATGAGAACCAAAAAGCTTTTACAATACTTTTCATCTCTGTGTACTATGTACCTGACCTATTAAGAATGACCAAATGAAAGGCTGAATAAACCATGAAAAGAGACAGAACTTTTACTACATATACAAAGTAATAGCACATATTTCATATATTTGAAAAAAAACATATGCTATTAGATCCAGTAAAAACATTCACATGAGAGATTAATCCATTATCTTTAGTTTCCAGATGTTCAAAATATACACCACTCACTGAGTTCTTCTAAAGTTCCTGTGATAGTTTGTAATAAGGACCAGCTTTGTAGCGTTATAATTTTCAGTATTAAGTATATCTAATGCTATAAGTATAGGTACTCCATTTTTCTTTCTTTTTACTCGTGGCCAGGACACCTGCAGTACTTTCTTGCTTTCAGCTGAATGAATGCGAAAGTTTAACTAAGCATTTTCAACCTGAGAATATGTAAATCTTGTAATTACTTCCTTCTCTAATGGCTTATATTCTACATTTCTGAACCCAAGAAAGATGTATTGGAAAACTCTACATCTCTTCTTCCCAGGCAGTAATGATGTTCTATGAGTATCTTCAATGCACATTTTTTAGTTCATTTAAATTAATGTAAGTGAATACTTGTTTCTAAAAGTTGATTTTCAATGTGATCTTAATTCTATGTGTACATTCTTAGTCTTGTTTACACTGTAGTTCCTACTCATTGAAACATTTTAAAACAGTGCAGTAACATGTAATCACATTATATCATAATCCCATATTAAGATAAATCATTAGGTTTGGAGTTGTCATTTCAGCATTATTTATTTCAGAAAAATAACTAATGATAATACTAAATCTGCTTCAAACTAACATAATAAAGCTCAACTTTTCTAAAATTAGTGATCATTGATTTGTTCTTATCTTATTGACTTATATTTCATATTAATAAACTGTTTTAAAATTTAAATGTTTACAAATGAGAAAATCACTGCCATATAACATTATACTGAGTATATACTTTTCTAAAGAAACACATGGGTTGACAAAAAAAGTGCAGTATAAGTAAAAAAAAAAAAAAAAAAGAAAGAAACAAGTTTCTACAATAGTCATATGAAATTTAGATATTTTCTAACCAATGCAATGAAAAGGATTCTAACTTGACATCCTTTAAAATGTATGTATTTTTTAATAAGGAGAAATAGAGAAAGGAGGAGGAGTGAGAGAAGCAGGCCTTTGCTCAAGAGGTGTTGAGTATCTAACTTAGGACCGCATGCTTAAGAATCCTCACTCTTGAGAGTTCAAAACTTTACTCACTATGCCACTTCTTGGGCCGCAAACTTTTATATCTTTTGAGAAGGATTCATTTTTTTTAATGAGACAAGAATTATACCAGTCTTACATATTCACTGTTTTTGAATAGGCACAGAGTCTTTGTCTTGCATATATACCCTACATCTTTAATAGCTGTGCTACCTTTGCTGAACATTTGGCATGTGATAATATGTTGGAAACATTAAAAATAAAAATGGAAAAAAATTGAAAAGAACTATAATTGATTATTTCACAAACATTAATTATAACAAAAAGTAGTTTGGAAAATATGGATCTTTTTAAATCTATGTCACATATGCCATCTCAGACAAATGGGAACTATGCTTTCTGTCTTCTAGATTCTGAAATGGGGTGGGGGAAATTGCTGCTTATTGTGACGAAGGTGAAAATGCATCTTCCATTCAGATTCACAGTCTTTCTCCTTTTTTTATTGAGGGTATTAATGCTTTACTATGCAGTCATTGTACATAACTATAATTTCATATGCACCAGGTCCCCTAGGTTGTCTTCTATTCCATTCTCTCCCTCTCCTTCTCCAGAGTCCCTTGCTTTGGTGTTTTATTCCATGCACAGTTAATGTTTGACTGTTTTCTCCTTCCATTGTCTCTATTTATTAGGTGTCACTTATAAATGAGACCATTTGGTATTTGCCTTTCTCTTTTTGGATTATGTCACTTAACATAATGTCTTCTAGCTTAATACAAGATGCCAATAATATATATGTATATATATATATATATATATATATATATATAACATATAGAGAGATAGTAGATAGATAGATATCTAAATACGTATTATATTTTGTAGTCCCTCATTCATCATTGGACATCTAGGTTGCTTCCAACTTTTGGAGATTATAAATTGTACTGCTATGAATATAAGTATACATAGGTCTCTTCTGATATGTGTTTTTGTTTCCTTTGGAGAAATCTCCAGGAGATGAATTGCTGGGCTATAGCATAGGTCTATTTCTTGTGTTCTGAGAAATCTCCAGACTGCTTTCCGTAAAGGGTTTGACCAGTTTAGATTCCCACAAGTAGTTGTAGGAATGTCCTTTTTTCACCATATCCTTTGCAACATTTGTTGTTGCTGTCCTTTCTAATATTTGACATTCTCACAGATGTAAAGTATGTTGTTTTCATTTACATGTCTCTGATAATCAATGACTTTGAGCACTTTCCCATGTGTCTATTGACCCTCTAGATCTCTTCCTCTGTAAAGTTTCTGTTCATGTACTCATTCCATTTTTCAATTTTTAGTGCTTGTGTATAATTTTTACTGTGCTCTTTATGAATGTGATTATTAGTACTTATCTGAAGTATGCTATATACAGATCTTCTCCCACACTGAAGGATGTCTTTCTGAAGCTTTTCAGTTTAATGTAGTCTCATTTATTTACTCTTGTTTTTATTTTCTTTGCTGTTGGATTTGACTGTCTGATGACCATTTTGAAGCATACACAGTAAGTGTTCTGCCACTATTTTCTTCTATTTTATTTAATAGTTTATGGTCTAATATCCATGCCTTTAATGTGCTTGGAGTTGACTTTTGTGTATAGTGATATGTGGTGGTCCAATTTCATTTGTTTGCATGTTTCAACCCAATTTCTCGGTGCCACTTGTTGAAGGTAATCTTGTTCCATTTAATCTTTTGGGCCTCTTTGAAAAAAAAATGGACATAGGTATCAGTGATTATTTCTGGAATTTCAGTTCTATTTCACATATCTGTGTGTCTGTGTATGTTTTGGTTCTAGTATCAGGCTGTTTTGATTATAGTAGCTCTGTATTATAGTTTGAGGTCAGGGAGTGTGATGCCTTCAATCTTGTTATTATTATTTCCTCAAAATTGATTTAGCAATCCTAGGGATTTTTTAGTTCTAAATATTTTTTTTATCTTTTTATCTACTTCTTTCAAGAAACTTGGTGTTATCTTGATGGGTATGAGATTAAATTTGTATATGCCTATCGGTAAGATAGTCATTTTGATGATATTAATTCTTCATATCCACAAGCATGGAATTTCTTCCCATTTCTTTTTATGTCTGAGTACATAGCCTGACCAATATCTATCATCAGAGATAATAATCACCTAACACTACCAAATTTCAAACACAAAACCATTAATTAATTAATTAATTAATTGATTAATTAATTTGTGTTTTAACTAGTACAGATTTAGTTTGAAAAAATTCTGGCCAACTTTTTGATATACAAAAACATTGCTAACAGCTGTATAAACCTGCAAAAAGGTTCCTATAATCAACATAATGGTCTATTCGTATTAAATATTCTGACTGTTGAAGGTTTAATTAGGTATGTGAGATGCCATACTTAAACATGTATCTTATTCAACTGGAACTAAATTTTTATTGCATTGTACAACTTTGCATAATATTAAAATATGCTATGAATATATCTTTCTTCAGAGATCAGTCCAACTTTTATAGCTTTTCTAGTTTACCTGAGTAGTGTGCAGTTTAATTACTGTCTAATGAAGTGTCAGCTTCTACTCTGCTGATGTTGCTGCTTTAAGCATCTAATGGAAATAACTAGAGAACTCTAATATACATTTTAATTTAGTCATTATCATGAGTCTCTTAGTTCTGCAAATGTTAGAAATAGCTCCTTGAAGCAACGTGCAGGAGGAGGGAATCAAAGGTCAATGCTTTATTTTATGTACCACTGGTTTGACTTTCATTCAGTTTCTATTCTCTTCTTATCCTCTGAAAGGTTCTGTAGAACAGACATTATTTATTTTTTCTGTTATCCTATCAAAGATATATCAAAGACAAAAAAAAAAACAATTAGACAGTTTGATTATTTGACTAAAGTATGCTTGATGTTGGAAGACTTTCCAGATCAACAGTCTTCATTTGGGGTCTGCATAAAGAATATCTAACTCTACAGCTGAAAGGACAAAACAAATAGTTTGTGAATAAAAATTCAGAAGCCTCTTAAGACACTCTGTGAGTGTCCTATTCTCAAATTATTTTATATTATTGGAATTTTAAATGGAGATATATACTTTGTTTACAGTCTTAATCTAACAAACTTGGCATAATAAATTCTGAATCATCTAAAGGTCCTAATGTTAACATGGGCAAGTATATAAATTTTGTCCCCTTAGATATATTTATTTTTGAAATTTTAATTACCTCAGCAGTATTACAAGAAGAAATACTGAAAAGTAAGTGATTTATGCACACATGTATGCATATGTTAGGGGAAGATATATACCTTAAAATAAAGTTCAAATAGTCTACAGTGACTCAATAAGTGCAGCAAGCAAGAAGAAAACCTAAAATAGATGCCATAAGGTACTCATGCAAGTATTTTTAATTATAAATAGATAAACGGAGACCACCCAACTCTTCATCAACACTATTCCAGACTTTAGGTTCATGATTAGTCAACAATTTGTTTGGCTTTATATGTTAACTCTCTTCAGCCACTAGGTTCCAGATGCTAGCATGATGATGCCAACCAGACTTCCATGGACAGACACCCCCACCAATGTGTCCTGGAGCTCTGATTCCCCAGAACCCCACCCCACTAGGGAAAGAGAGAGACAGGCTGCGAGTATGAATCGACCTGTCAATGCCCATGTTCTGGAAAGCAATTACAGAAGCCAGACCTCCCACCTTTTGCATCCCACAGTGACAATGGGTCCATACCACCACAGGGTTAAAGAATAGGTTAAAGAAAACTATCAAGGGAGAAAATGGGATATGGAATTCTGGTGGTGAGAATTGTGTGGATTTGTTCCCCTCTTATCCTATGATTTTGTCAGTGTTTCGTTTTTATGAATAAAAAATGAAGAAAGAAAAGAAAATGCAAAGAACAAAAAGGAAAATATATAGATACCCTTCTCACCTACTTCCTATTTCACTTCCCTCAATCATTTTAAATCTAACAGTGTCAGATAAAGTAAGGACTACAAAACCTTGATAAGGGCAAGAGACCTAGACACTTTAATGATGGCCCTTTTGGTCACTACCAGGCCATCACATTATCTGTGGCCCTAGTCAGGGAATCCTGGGATTCCCATATAGACATGATTGGCCTAGACCTCTAACAGATCCCTCTCTCCACCATCACTGGTCATCTCCATTAGGAACAACATCATAAACCCTCTTGTGGCCCTCTATAGGACCTTGCCTTCAATGTAGAAAAAAAATGATAGGGACTGCTCCATTCTCCAAAATTTGGTCTGGTAAACATAATCAATCAATCAATCAAAGAAGATAGTTCCTAAAAGAAGTGAAGCCTAGAATGTTCCTTGCTATCGTCCTGGAATATCACCTCAGACTGATCCATGCAGCGATTGCACAAGCTCATGGATCCTAAGTCAGATCAATGGAGTTTAGAGTTAGTGGTATTTATATACTTTTCCCATATTTGGCAGCTACTCTCTACCTGATATAGCTTTCTAGTCCTATTCCTAACTCTGACATCATCTTCCTAGACAATACTTTCAGCACACCTGCATGTTAGCTATCAGGCTCAGACAAAAATTAGTCGTGGGCCTCTTGAAATAAACCTAAAATAAGCTTCTTGGCTTCTTCCAAAATTAAGACCCCAAATCTCATCTGCTATACTCTTACTACTCTTACCTTTAGGTTACTGATTATTAAAAAATTTGTTCTGCTTTATATCTTGATGCTTTTCAGCCACCAAGTTGCAGATGCTACTATGATAATAACCTGTCTTCTCCACACAGAGGAGCTCAACAGTGAGTCCTGGAATCCCACCTCCTTAGGGCTCCACCCTACTAAGGAAAGATAGAAATAGGATGGGGTTTGACTTGCCAATGCCCATGTTCAGTGGGGAAACAATTACAGAAACTAGACATCCTACCTTCTGCTCCCCATAAAAATTTTTGGTCCACACTCCCTGAGGAATAAATAATAGGGAAGCCTTCCATGGAAGGGATGGGGTGTGAAACACTTGTGATAGGAATTGTACCACTCTTATTCCACAATATTGCTGATTATTATTATATCATTAATAAAATTTAAAAAAGGAAAATAATAATTATTTAGACTATTACATAACAGTAATGTGTGACAAAGCATACAGATGTTGCAGAAGGACCAGAGTCACTTGAGGAACACAGATATTCTGATTCTGTTGTGCACACTTGAACCTAAATGATTTAATTTTGAAAATAACTAACTGGGGGTTGGGCAGTAGCACAGTGGGTTAAGCCCACATAGCGCCAAGCTCAAGAACCTGTATAAGAATCCTGATTAGAGCTCCCAGCTCTTCACCTGCAGGGAAGTCGCTAAAGCTAAACTCTGCTTCTCTCCCCTTCTCTGTCTTCCTCTCTTCTCCCCATTTCTCTCTGTCCTATCCAATAACGACATCATTGATAACAATAACAATAATAACAACAACAACAATAAAACAACAAGGGCAACAAAAGGGGTTTCTCAACCATGAGGTCCCAAGTTGGATCCCTGGCAGCACATGTATCAGAATGTTGTCTGGTTCTTTCTCTCCTCCTATCTTCCTATCTCTCTCATGAATAAATAAATAAATTCTAAAAAAAAAAAAAAGAAAGAAAGAAAGAAAAGAAAAGAAAAGAAAAGAAAAGAAAAGAAAAGAAAAGAAAAGAAAAGAAAAGAAAAGTAACAAGCAACGCTTGGAACGTGTAAGGCGTTATGTCAGTTGTGCAGCATAGGAATTGCATACTTAGATCCCTAGGTTTGAGGCTAGAACCTCATATATCAATGCAGAGCCGTGCACTACTCTTCCTCAAGTAAATACTGAATTAAAAATTAGAAAAATTAATCTATGGCCATACTACCATGAGCATGACTGATCTAGTTTGAGCTTGTAAGAAATCATGAAAACTATTTTTGGAAAAATTTAAATAATACTTAAAACATTCAATTTCATATCCCAGGATACTATACTAAAGTCAATGATTCACATATAGGGAAAATGACTGTTACTTTAAAAGTAAAGTAGTGCCACAAACAGAAATAGTATACATTTTTTATCACATTAATCAATGGAGGAGGTAATCATATTTTAAAAATCATTAGAATCTTTCACTTAAAAATGTTTTCAAGATTATATGTTGAGTTAAAACTATCAGTCTTTACACAGTTTATTAGCATTCCCAGTTTGCATTGCATTGCATTACATTAGTATTGTCTTTATCATGTTTAAATATTTGCTTTGAGTTTCTAACTTGATAGTTATTTCATTATTTCACTAAAAAATTGCAATGAAGTCTTGTAAAAATCAGAGCCCATGAGAATTTTCCCTGACATTACAAAATATGTGCATGTACTTCCTCTCCTTTGATTTTTTTTTCACTTCACAACTTATTTTTCTGTCAAGATCTAATTCTAGTTTTAGTAAAATTGACTTTGTCTTCAGAAGAAGAGCTATAAATATTCTATGTACAAGGTTTTTTAACGTTTTCTTTTCTTTCTTTTTAAATTATTTATTATCTTTATGTATTGGATAGAAAAATCCAGAAATCAAAAAGGAAGGGGGCTATAGAGAGAGACAGATAGACACATGCAGACCTGCTTCACTGCTAGCAAAGCTTTCCCCCTGCAGGTGGGGATTGCGGGCTTGAACCCAGGTCTTTGTGCACTGTAATGTGTGTGTTTAACCAGGTGTATCACCACCTAGACTCAGTACAACAGGTTTTTGTATGTGCTCAGTCTTCAGTCAGTAATAATTTTCCACAAGAGATTGTATGGGTTTACTGAAGAATCACACTTGTGTGGGTTGGTCAGCATGATTTAATACATGATTACAATCAACTCAGATTATTTTTATTTATTTGTTTATTTATTTATTTATTGAATAGAGACAGAAAGAATTGTGAGGAAAGAGGAAGATAGAGGGAGTTGTAGTCTGTGGCAATCCCAGTTGATCAAGGGGAAAGGGAGATGCTTTAGGAGTAGTGAAGTAGGTCTGCAGGTGTCTCTCTTTTACTCTCCCTCTCCTTCCCTTTCAATTTCTCTCAGTCCTATCAAATAAAATAGGGGGGAAAAAGGAAAATATAACCATTGGAGAAAGGATTCATAGAGCTTGTATCAAGCTCCAGGATTAATTCTGGCATAGAAAGAGAAAGGGAGAGAGAGAGAGAGAGAGAGAGAGAGAGAGAGGGAGAGAGAGAGAGAGAGAGAGACCATTGCACTTTTTTGACAACTCATAAAGCTTTAAGGAGACCAGGGACTTGAACCTATGTCCTTGCACAATGTAATGTGTGTGCTTCACTAGGTATGTCACTGTTCAGGCTCTTCAATTGCTAATTCCTACTGCCATTGTCATTTCTTATGTCTTTACTTGGTTTGCCACATAATTTACACATTTATATTATTCATTCTTTCTTTTTAATTTAAGAAAATATAAAGTAAAAATTCTAAACCATCTTTTTTTCTTATTATCTCTGGCATAATGGTCATACTAATTTTATTGGTGTTCTTTCTATCATACCTAATCAAAAATAAATTATTTATACAGAATTACTGAATTCATAATTTTAGAATGATAATATTACATTATCCATATTTCCAAAGTTGTTCAAAGGAACTATACTTTGACTGCACTTTGCTTTGTAACTCCAGGATATTATATGTTTAAAGGAATATCAAAGAGTTAAATATAATCATCAATGCTTAAGTCAATCAGTACTTAATTGCTTAAGTCATTAATGATTAATTGCTTGAAAAAAGGTTTGAAATTCTTCTGACTTGCAATGGCATAGAATGATTCTATTAATCCCACTCAGATAATTCAAAATTAGTAATACTTTTGGATTTCCAAGCCTTTCTGCACAATTGTCTTTCATTTCTATTAGCAACTTCTATTTTAAAATACTTATGGATAATAATTAATACTTTCTTAAAATATGTGGAAATTCAGAAAAGTAGATACAAATAATAAATTATATATTTTCTCTCTTCCTGTTTATTTATTTATTTATTTATTTAACAAATCAGGAAGCACAGAAAAAGATTCCTCCATGAAGGGACACAGTTGACAAATGAACAATTCTCCTTGTATGACCTTAAAATAATTTAATATTTCTCCATTATTATACCAAGGAGTGATTGCAGTTTTATTCTTGGTCCCAACTGAATAAATAAGGCGTCACCTTTAAATGGTTGTCATTTTCTGCATTTTGTGCATAATAACTGACTTGACATTTGTGGCACTCCAATGTGTCTTTTTTAATGTGAAGAAATCATCTGTGCATTAATGAACTAGCTTGATGTATCTGCCAAACCTTTCAAAGAAGCAATTAAATCTCGGTAAGGACTTCTATGAATGGCACAATTTATTGTATCTGAAGAAGAAGTGTAAACAAAAAGCAATTAGTTTTTGAAGATGGCAATCCAGCAATACAACGCAGACACTACATCTACTGAACCCCATCTACATAGAGCACAATATCAGCATGTTATATTTTTAAATATCTCATCTGGTTTGAGATATTATTTGGGGGGAAATGTTCAAAATTTTTACTGATTAAAATTTGTATTAAAATAATAAGTCTTCATTTATCAAACTAAAAAAATTGGACACTGAAAGAAAGTGAGTATCTACGATGCTGTGAGAAATAGTGAGTATTCTTTAACACTACTAATGACAGAAAGATCTGTATTAATGCTGTGGGTATATAATATTTTTATATATCTGAGAAGCCTGAGAATTCTGTATACCAGAATTTATAAACTACTCTTGGTAAATAACCATTACTCTAACAAAAAAAAAAAATCAAAAGAAAGGGTAAATGCCTTTTTTAAACACAATGACATCTATTGAACAGTTACTTGGTGTCGTAGCAATTATATGATGAAGTAAATAGAAGACTTATGTATCTGCTGTAGATATTTTATGATCCCAGATTTCCTGATATTTGTTAATGGAAACCTACTAATTGTTACCTTTGAACCTATGTTTGCAAAATATGTTACATGTCTACAGGATACATTTCTTTGACTAATTTTCCATGAGGGCTATATGTCAGACTCAGTCCCACTTACCACAAATTCCTGCTCTAAGATGACTCCTGTCCATAGGCAGTTGAGGGGTTGAATTGCCACAGCTATCACTCATAAACCTGATTGTCTAACTGCTGTCCTAAGGGTCTGGAGATTGCTTAAGGGATAACTGGAATAAACTCAATATCTTATAGCATCTTATGGCTGTAGATTATGACTTCTGTTGTGTCTCTTGTATTTATTTGATGTTTTGGGAAAAGAGACGGTTTGATCACTATTATTCCGTGGCCAGGCTCCAGGAAGTCCTGCAAAATGTTTTAGTAAAGCAAACTTCTGAGTCATAATGTGAGTGTTTTAATTACAATAGTTAAAAAGTCTAAAATAAATTTAATAGCAAGTAGTTGAAGACAGTACGCATGAATAGACAAAATGTGTACATGCATATATATATAATTTAAAGGAAAAGTAATCTCAGAATATGCTGAAATTATTGAATATGTGTGCAACAGAAAAGTATTGGTATTTTCAAATACAGTATAAGTTATCTGATCATAAAAAGTGTAAAAGTGGGGGCCAGGCAGTAGCACAGTGGCTTAAGCACACATGGTGCTAAGGGCAAGGACCAGAACAGGGATCCCAGTTTGAGCCCCAGGATCCCCACCTCATTTTGCAGGCAGTGAAACAGGTCTACAGGTGTCTATCTTTCTCTCCCTTCCCCTCTCTCAATTTCTTTCTGTCTTATCCAACAACAACAACATCAGTGGCGGCGATAATAATCACAACAAGGGCAACAAAAATGGGGGAAATGGCCTCCAGGAGAAGTGGATTTGTGGTGCAGGCATCGAGCCCCAGCGATAACTCGGAAGAAATAAAAAAAAAAGTAAAAGCATGTTTTGCAGATATTTAAAAAATCATCACTGACTTTAGTATGGTTGTAAAGTTACAATTATGTTATTTTTCATTTTATTTACATACATAAAAGAGTTGTAAGGTTGGTCAACTGACTTTGAAGTTAGAAAAGTTTCAAATAACAGTGATACATTACTATTATAGAGGAAAAAAATGTTTCAGGAATAGGTAGAGAGGTCCATACATTTTTAGGAAATGAGTAAAAATAAAGACAATTGCAAATACCTGGCAGAATTAAGTCTTCAAGCAGCTGCTTTAAAGCATATAGATGCCTCCAGTTTTTTTAGAGTATCAGTGAAAACAGAACTACTCTTTTGACTAGAAGTTAAAAGGAAATGCACATAAAACATAAAAATGAAAGAGGAAAATAAAGATGCACCACACTATCAGTATTCTCTCAGGACTTCTGCAATATTTCAGACCAGTAAAGAAAAACAAGCAAAAATTAACTTTTTAGATTAGTAGTTGGCATTTCTGAATAACTCTCCAACACATACACACACACACACACACACACACACACACACACACACACAGAGAGAGAGAGAGAGAGAGAGAGAGAGACTGTGTTTTCATGTCTCACTCAACAGTCATCCTTTGAACTGTACTTACTATAAAACAATGCAGGTGTGCTGTGAAAATTCTGTTAAAGTACAAAACTATGACCTTAGATGGGTATATATGAATGCCACAGGTTTGAAGATTACTCATTTGTGGGCTATCCAAAGAACAAACTTATGCAGACTATTAGAACTGTTAAACAGATTTAAAAGTAACCTTGGGATATATCCAAATAGAAACATTTAAGTCAGTAAATTTAAGTTTGGACTCCGAGCTCAGGAGGAAAGTTAGGCTAGTGTAAAGCATTTTGGGAATCATGCTCACACAAAGAAAAGTGAAAGTATGAAAATGGATTATATTGTTCAGACATGACAGGCATATGTTGGAAAGAGCAATGGGCAGAATAAAATCCCGGGACAACACTTAATTTTAAGAGCTAGGCAAAGGGGGAAAAAAAGTTTCATGAAGAAGAATGAAAGGGAACATAGGTGGCTGGAGAGTTGTAAGGATTATTTCATGGTCTTTAATGGGACCTTTAATGCAGTTTAGCTGCAGTATAAGTTCCTATAAAGAAATATTAGTGCCAATTCTCTGATGCTTTGATGAAGTTCCAGCTTTCTTCATTTTACCTTTCTATTCTAGATAGTCTATTCATGGTTGACAACAGAACAGCTGAGGTTGCAAATGCATTTTATATCAGACTGCTTAGAATGGTTGTACTGCCATACATTTGACAGGAATCATTTTTGGGCTACTGTAGAATGAAACTTTATTAAATTTAACTTGAATTATCTGCTATGTTGCAGTGTTCAATGAATTATAGTTTTGTGGATATAGACTGACAGGGAGAATGTCGACATGGCCATTGTATGAGAAAATGTAAGACGATATATACCTCAGTAAATTTTCTGTTCTTTAGTGACTGTATCATTTATTTGACTGACCAAATTTTTCTCTCTACACTGGCTGAAAGAGGTGAGTAAATGGTCTAATTTTAGCTTTTCTGTATGTAAAGAATATTTTGCTCATTTATCCATTTTATGTTTTTTTACCTTAATTCTACTCTCACTTACTTTTAACTGTCTTTTTAATTTAATACATTCATTAATTTTTATTTCTTTATTGGGGGATTAATGTTTTATAATCGACAGTAAATACAATAGTTTGTATATGCATACCATTTCTCAGTTTTCCACACAACAATACAACCCGCACTAGGTCCTCTACCATCCTGTTACAGGACCTGAACAATCCACCCCCCCCCCACCCCAGAGTCTTTTACTCTGGTGTAATACACCAACTCCAGTCCAAGTTCCACTCAGTGTTTTCTCTTCTGATCTGGTTTTTCAACTTCTGCCAGTGAGTGACATCATCCCATATTCATCTTTCTGTTTCTGACTTATTTCACTAAACATGATCTCTTCAAGATCCATTCAAGATGGAGTGAAGAAGGTGAATTCACCATTTTTAATACCTGAGTAGTATTCCATTGTGTATATAGACCACAACTTTCTCAGCCACTCATTTTGTTGGACACCTGGGTTGCTTCCAGGTTTTGGCAGTCACTAATTGTATTGCTATGAACATAGGTATACACAAATCTTTTTGGACGGGTGTATTTGGCTCATTTCTTTGTTACATCAAGCTTGGGTTTGGTGTTGACTTCTACTTTTGACATTTAACTTGTATCCAGTTATTTTTATTTGTTTACCCTGCCTTATCTAAAATGTGATATAAAAAATTACTTCAATATCTGTCTTCTATTCTCACTGGTAATGTGACTTGTTGAATGTTGTAATGTTGACCAACAAAATTCTATATTTACTTTTTCGTGTTTTTTTCTTGTAATGTTGACCAACAAAATTTTTATTTACTTTTTTCTTGCTTCTGGGACTATTGCTGGGATTCAGTACCTCCACCATCCCAAGAAGCCATTTCTCCTTCTCTTTTCCTTCTGTTTTGATAGAGGTTGAGAGACAGAGTAAAGGGAAGAAAGAAGAGACACTTGCAGATCTGCTCTATTTCTCATGAAACACCTCTTCTCTAAGTGGGGACAGAGGACTGAAACCCAAGACCTTTATCACGGTAATATGTGCACTCTTCTGGGTATAGCACCACAGGGTGCCGGGAGCCAAAACCTTAGCTAAGTCTCTCACATAACCGGTGAACGGACATTCTGATCATTGTAACTATGATTACCATCTAACTGTTTGGAAAGTTGCTCACCCACCTCCCTCCCCCCACTACCTTAGCAGAACTTCCTCATGGTGTGTGCTTAAAATGCGGCTGCAAAATAAATTTTTCAGAGCTTGATCAGAAACCTGTCTTGCTCTCGTTCTTCGTGTCTCTTGTCCCCTCCATTCTCTCACCCCCTACCCTAGGTTTCTGTCGATAACCCCACAGGCCGGGGCAACAGGGATATGTTTTGTACAGTTTTAATTTGAAATCTTCTTTATTTGATCATATATTGTACACTTGTTTTGTGTTTGCAGATGTGCCACAACTAACCAAATGAATTATTTCTAATTTTAACTGTCAAGGTTATACCAAAGTTTTTTTATTATTTTATATAAATATAATAATTCGTGGATGATAAATGTCATATTCAACTTAAATTCTAACCTGGATATGACAAAGAAATGAACTGCATGATATAAAAACAACTGTAGGGAAATCATCATATTTCATGCATCACACTGTCTTTGCTACTTTGTCTAGTCTCTAAGTCCTAACAAAATTCTAATCATATAAAATACATATGACTAATATATATGTATATATATTTCAAGTATTACCACAAAGGAGTTAAACTTTGACCTCAAAGGTTATTAGGACCCAAGGAACAGAACTGTCTATAATAAAACTGAGTAGATTCAAAGAAATAGTTTTTTTTCATAGTGTATAGATATCAACAAATATACATGTAAAATATCAGTACATTAATATAAATTGTCACTAGTGAAAAAGCCATGAACACTAATTGGATTTGAATTCATGATGATGTTTTACAACTTGTGCAAAGTCAAGTTACTTCATTAATGAATCATATTAACACCTTAAACTTCAATGAAGCAAAAATATTAATGTAGTACTAAAGAGAAATAAAATCACCTCTAGAGCCAATAGTAGAAACATAAGTGTTTTAACTAAATAATTGAAACAATTATGAAGTCAAGGTTCAAATGCAATTATAAAATTAAAAGATTTAATTAATCTATTTCTAAATATTAGTCATAAGAAGTCTATATACTTTGTATCAATAAAAATAGATCATCATAAATATTAATCCTTCAATTGCAATATTCAAATGTTCATGAAGCTTTTAAATTAATAATTAATTGATTTTATAGCTCATAAAATTTTACTGGCTGCTGGGAAAGACTTTTGTTAAATATTTCTCAGTAGCAATATAAAAAAAGTAACATAAGGAAAATATATATTTTTTTAATTTCTTTATTGGGGGATTAATGTTACAGTCACCAGTGAATACAATAGTTTGTACATGCATAACATTTCTCATTTTTCCATACAACAATACAGCCCCCACTAGGTCCTCTGCCATCCTGTTCCAGGACCTGAATTCTCCCACCCCAATCAACCCACCCCTGAGTCTTTTACTTTGGTGTAGTACACCAACTACAGTCCAAGTTCTGCTTAGTGTTTTCTGCAAGGGAAATATGTCATTCTTAATTTAGAAATTGTTACAACTGTCTTCTTAAAAGGATCAGAAAGGGTGTTCCAATATACTCATAGTAGGCTTTTTTCTAATAAATATAAACCTAACATGAAAAAAGTACAATTAATTGGGGCCCTGTATGATTAAGGATTCAATGAAAATATTACTTACAGGTTGAAAATTACATGCATTATATTATCATAGTAATTCAAGGCAGAACATGCATCTGGGGAAAATCTTGTCATATATAGTCACCCCTCTTTGCCATATGAAATCTCCCCCTTGGTTTTGTTAGTGTCCCATTTGCTTGTCATACAGCATACATATCTCACGTATGTCCCACTTGACTTTAGAATTCATGGTCATATAAATTCTCCACACAAATATTATTAAAGCCTATTTTTTTCTACTATCCTGTCTAATGTCCATTTGTCCCTTCATGAATCCTGAGAAGAATCCAAATGGGGTGAGTGAATTTCTCCTGGCACACCAAAAATATCATAGTTCACATTGTGTTTCAGTCTCAGAAAATCTTGGTGTTGATCCCATATGGGTATGTCTAGTTATTTAAATATCACACTTGCATTTAATGAATGTTATGGCTGTGATATGTGTATATCATATATAAAAAATCTGGGAAGCATATATCCCTCCTTTTTGTTAAAGTCCTGTTGAAACACAAACATGCAGATAAACAACAGAAGGTATTGTGTTTAAGCTCACAAGTGAAAGATGGAAGATCCACCATCAGGAGGATAAGATCTGTGACAGATACAAATAGAATCAATATATTTAGGGGTGGGAGGGCATCTGTTGGAATAAGGCAGCAAGAAGAAGTGTCAAGGTGGTCAGTATGAATCATGGTAACTGAAACCTGGAAACATATAAGGACACCTTTAGTACTATTAGGAAATAGAAATACTTAATAATAATAGTTAAGGGGGTTCCCAGAAGATGGTGGACTGAGAAGCTGCTAGTGGCTTGAGCTCTGACCACATCTCCTGGAAACGGTAGGATTTTCTGCCTTTAGTAGGCCAGTCAATAAGGGGTCCTAGCGGTGACACCAAGGAGGTGACTAAAACTTAATTTGGGTTAAGAATTAGAGTAGGAAAAAAGGGGAAAAATTTTTTTTCCTTTTAATTTTTAAGCATACCTCCTCCCCTTTGCCACCCCCCCATAACCAGTCCCTGGGGACCAGCTCCTAGCAGGCTCCACTGCTAGGAGTCTCTTTCTTTACCAAATTCCTGTCCCAGCAGGGAGTATCATTCATTCTAAGTCTATACCCTTCTGAAACCTCTGGCCTTTTTTCTTTCTAAGTAGCCAACCCTCCCACCTCACCCCGCATAGCTAATTAAATAATTAAAAATAAATAAACAAAATTCTTTCCTTTCACTGCTCTTTTATGACTGTTCTTTTTCTTATCTTTTTCTTTTTTCTCTCTCTTTCTTTTTTTTTCATTTTCTCATTCTTGTCATCCTTTCTTCCTTAATCCTACAGATTGCAAAGCCACATCCCCCAGCTCCCACACCACCAAACAGTGTGCTTTTTTGAATTCACTGATATACATTTGGGAATTATTTTGGGGAAGAATTCTAACTCAGTGTGGACTCTCACTGAGAGTGTCTCTGCTCAACTTCCCTTAATACATTAGCCAACCCTAGAATATACAGTGGATAGTATATTTGCATAACTGTCTACTTCAGCTATCCTTGTCTAGTCCTGAGGTTTTTTAAATTTTTTTCTCATTCCTAACAATCAGCTGCCTCTGATCACAAGGTTTGAGGTAATCTGGGACAGGGTTTTTATTTTAATTTATTTTATTTTTTACCCTGCTCTATTTTACTATTAATATTATATAAAGGAATATATCTCCCCCCCCCCCTTAGGTTAATCAGAATTAACTCTTAGCATATATTTCAGTGCTAGGGTAGTGGGCATCTTATCTATTGTGGGAGGAACTTGTGTCCTTAATCCTACCTCCTCTACAGACTCTGCCCTCCCTCCCCCTCCTAGCTAATCAAAAAAATTAAATTAAATTAAAAATAAAGTAATAAAAAATCCTTTCCTTTCACAGCTCTATAATTACAGCTCTTTTTCTTATCTTTCCCCTTTTTTCTTTCTTGTCCCTTATTTCTTTTTCTTTTTCTTTTTTTTTTTCTTGTCATACACTTCTTCCTTCTTCTTTGCCTTTCTGAATTTGTGAATTATTTTTGGGGAGAAATCTGACTCAAAGTTGACTCTATGTGTGTATCTCTGCTCTAGTACCCTTTCGCCTCTTGTTACCCCTAGAATATACAGTGCATACTAGATTTGCATAACTGTCTATTCTTGCTATCCCTTCTTACTTTTCTCTTTCTTATTCACTGTGATTTGGTTACTATTTTTCATGGACTGGAGAAATTGGCTAACTGGTACGAATTAAACTGCTTCAATACTTGCTTCAGTTGCTACTGTAATTCCTGAGGTTGGTGAGTAAAATTGTCATAAAGGTATTTAGTACAGTGTTGCTTGTACTCAAGACACAACAACTGAGGAACAAGAGAACATATAAAAAAAGAAACACATAAATAAAAAAATGGGTAGATAAAAAACAAACAAAACTGCTACTCCAATGAATGAAGACAAGAGCCCAGAAGAAACTACAAATCAGCCAGAAGTAACCATAGATAAGAAAAGTATGCAAGCAATCATAAACTAATTAATCACAGAAATGAAAACAACACTGGAGGAAAGGAATGGCAGTATTAGGGAAACAACAGTTGAAACCCCCAAGGAAAATACTGATTATCTTGAGACAATTAGAGAACTGAAAGCTGAAATAGCTGTAATGAAGAAAGAAGTGGAGGCAAGGGAAAGCAGACTAACAGAAGCAGAAAACAGAATTAGTCAGACAGAGGATGAGTTAGAGAAAACGAAGAAAGAGGTGAAAGAGCTTAAAAAGAGATTGAGAGAAACTGAAAACAACAACAGAGACATATGGGATGATCTCAAAAGAAGTAACATTCACATAATTGGCCTGCCAGAGGAAGAAAGAGAGGAAGGGGAAGCAAACATTCTAGAGGAAATAATAGAAGAAAACTTCCCAAACCTGAATAACAGAAAGGACATCAAGATTCAAGAGGCCCAGAGAGTTCCAAACAGAATCAACCCAGACCTGAAGACACCAAAACACATCATAGTCACAATGAGAAAGAGTAAGGATAAAGAAAGGATCCTAAAGGCTGCAAGAGAGAAACAAAAAGTCACATACAAGGGAAAACCCATAAGATTATCTGCAGACTTCTCCACTCAAACTCTAAAAGCCAGAAGGGAGTAGCAAGATATCTATCGAGCCCTGAATGAAAAAGGGTTTCAACCAAGGATAATATATCCTGCTAGAATTTCATTCAAACTAGATGGAGGGATCAAAACCTTCTTAGACAAACAACAGTTAAAGGAGGCAACCATCACCAAGCCGGCCCTGAAAGAGGTACTAAAAGACCTCTTATAAACAAGAACATCACTATAATACTTGCAATATATCAGAGCAAACAAATTATTTTTTTTGAACAATGGCACTACAATACATTAAATCCATAATATCAATAAATGTCAATGGCTTAAACTACCCATCAAAAGGCAAAGGTTGAGGGAATGGATCAGAAAACATAACCCAACCATATGCTGCTTGCAAGAATCCCATCTGTCAAAACAAGACAAACACATACTTAACTGAAAAGATGGAAAACTATCATACAGGCTAACAGGCCACAAAAAAGGGCAGGAACAGCCATTCTCATCTCAGACACAATAGATTTTAAATTAAATAAAGTAATAAAAGATAGGCAAGGATATTACATAATGATTAGAGGATCAATCAGCCAAGAACACTTAACAATTATTAACATCTAAGCACCCAGTGAGGGACAATCTAAATACATTAAGCACCTACTGAATGAATTTCAAAAATACATCAATTGTAATAATAATAGTGGGAGACTTCAATACCCCACTCTCACACTTAGACAGATAAAAAAAGCAGAGAATCAATAAAGATACAAGAGAATTGAATGAAGTGATTGACAGACTAGACCTCTTGGACATTTTCAGAGTCCTTCACCCTAAAAAACTGGAATACACCTTCTTTTCAAATCCACATAACACGTACTCAAGGATAGACCACATGTTAGGCCACAAAGACAGCATCAGTATATTCAAGAGCATTGAAATCATCCCAAGTATCTTCTCAGACCACAGTGGAGTAAAAGTAACATTTAACAACAAACAGAAAATTATTAAAAGTCAGAGAATTTGGAAACTAAACAACATGCTCCTTAAGAACCACTGGGTCAGAGACTCACTCAAACAGGAAATTCAAATGTTCCTGGAAACAAATGAAAATGAACACAACATGTCAAAATATTTGGGACACAGCTAAAGCAATACTGAGAGGGAAACTTATAGCCATACAATCACATATTAAACACCAAGAAGAAGCTCAAATGAACGACCTTACTGTACACCTCAAGGGCATAGAGGAAGAGGTACAAAGGAACCCAAAAGCAACCAGAAGGACAGAAATCACTAAAGTTAGAGCAGAAATAAACAACATCGAAAATAAAAGAACCATACAAAAGATCAATGAAGCCAAATGTTGGTTCTTTGAAAGATTAAACAAAATTGACAAACCCCAGCCAGACTCACCAAACAAAAAAGAGAGACTACTCAAATTAATAGAATTGTAAACGATGGAGGAGATATCACAACTGACACCACAGAAATCCAGAGAACCCTGCAAAACATCTATAAAGAACTATATGCTACCAAGCTAGAGAATCTGGAAGAAATGGAACAATTCCTAGAAACCTGTGCACTTCCAAAACTGAACCAAGAAGAACTACAAAATCTAAATGCACCAATCAGAGACAAAGAAATTGAAAACGTTATTAAGAATCTCCCCAACAACAAAAGTCCTAGACCAGATGGCTTCACAAATGAATTATACAAAACTTTCAGGAAACAGTTAGTACCCATACTTTTAACGCTATTCCATAAGATTCAATAAACAGGCATACTCCCTTCCACCTCCTATGAAGCCAACATCACCCTGATACCAAAAGCAGATAGGGACAGAACAAAAAAGGAAAACTACAGACTAATATCACTAATGAACATACATGCCAAAATATTAAACAAGATCTTGGCTAACTGGATACAATAGCACATCAAAAAGATTGTTCATCACACCCAAGTGGGATTCATCCCAGGAATGCAAGGCTGATTCAACATCCATAAGTCAATCAATATCATTCACCACATCAGTAAAAGCAAAGCCGAAAACTACATGATTATCTCAATAGATGCAGAGAAAGCCTTTGACAAAATCCAACACCCATTCACGCTCAAGACTCTACAAAAAATGGAATAGGTGGGAAATTCCTCATGATAGTGGAATCTATATATAGCAAACCTACAGCCAACATCATACTCAATGGACAGAAGCTGAAAGCATTCCCCCTCAGATCAGGGACTAGACAGGGCTGTCCACTGTCACCATTACTCTTCAACATAGTATTTGAAGTTCTTCCCATAGCAATCAGGCAAGAGAAAGAAATCAAAGGAATACAGATTGGAAGGGAAGAAGTCAAGCTCTCACTATTTGCAGATGATATGATAGTATACATAGAAAAACCTAAAGAATCCATCAGAAAACTACTGGAAGTTATTAGGCAATATTGCAAGGTGTAAGGCTACAAAATCAATGTAAAAAAGTCAGTGGCATTTCTTTATGCAAACACTAAATCTGAAGAAGAAGACATCCAAAAATCACTCCCATTTACTGTTTCAGCAAAATCAATCAAATACCTAGGAATAAAGTTGACCAATGAAGTTGAACAAAGACTTGTATACTGAAAACTATGAGTCGCTACTCAAGGAAATAGAAACTGATACCAAGAAATGGAAAGATATCCCATGCTCATGGATTGGAAGAATAAATATCATCAAAATGGATATTCTCCCCAGAGCTATATACAAATTTAATGCAATACCCATTAAAGTTCCACCAAGCTTCTTTAAGAGAATAGAACAAACACTACAATCATTTATCTGGAACCTGAAAACACCTAGAATTGCCAAAACCATCTTGAGGAAAAGAAACAGAAATGGAGGCATCACACTCCTAGACCTTAAATTATATTATAAAGCCATCATCATCAACACAGCATGGTACTGGAACTAAAATAGGCACACAGAACAGTGGAACAGAATTGAAAACCCAGAAATAAATCCCCACTCCTATGGGCATCTAATCTTTGATAAGGGGACCTAAAGGATCAAATGGAAAAAGGAGACTCTCTTCATTAAATGGTGCTGGGAAAACTGGGTTGTAACATGCAGAAGAATGAAATTGAACCACTTTATCTCACCAGAAACAAAAATCAACTCCAAATGGATCAAAGACCTAGATGTCAGACCAAAAACAATCTAATACTTAGAGGAAAACATTGGTAAAACAGCTTCCCACCTACACATCAAGGACATCTTTGATGAATCATACCCAATTGCAAGGAAGACTAAAGCAGAAACAAACCAATGGGACTACATCAAATTGAAAAGCTTCTGCACATCTAAAGAAACTATTAAACAAACAAAGAGACCCCTCACAGAATGGAAGAAGATCTTCACATGCCATATATCAGACAAGAAACTAATCACCAAAATATATAAAGAGCTCAGCAAACTTAGCACCAAAAAAGCAAATGACCCCATCCAAAAATGGGCAGAGCATATGAACAAAACGTTCACCTCAGAGGAGATCCAAAAAGCTAACAAACATATGAAAAACTGCTCTAGGTCATTGATTGTTAGAGAAATGCAAATTAAGACAACACTAAGATACTACCTCACTCCTTTAAGAATGGCATACATCAAAAAGGACAGCAGCAACAAATGCTGGAGAGGTTGTGGGGACAGAGGAACCATTTTACATTCTTGGTGGGAATGTAAATTGGTACAGCCTCTGTGGAGAGCAGTCTGGAAAACTCTCAGAAGGCTAGACATGGAACTTCCTCTCCTGGGGTTATACCCCAAGGACTCCATAACACCCAACCAAAAAGAGGTGTGTACTCCTATGTTCATAGCAGCACAATTCATAATAGCTAAAACCTGGAAGCAACCCAGGTGCCCAACAAAAGATGAGTGGCTGAGAAAGCTGTGGTATATATACACAATGGAATACTATGCAGCTATCAAGAACAATAAACCTAACTTCTCTGATACATCTTGGACAGAGCTAGAAGGAATTATGTTAAGTGAGCTAATTCAGAAACTTAAAGATGAGTGTGGGATGATCCCACTCATCAACAGAAAATGAGGAAGAAGATCTGAAAGGGAAACTAAAAGCAGGACCTGACCAAATTCTAAGTAGGGCACCAAAGTAAAAACCCTGTGGTGAGGGGTAGACATGCAGCTTCCAGGGCCAGTTGGGGGTGGGAGTGGGTGGGAGGGATAGGTCATAGTCTTTTGGTGGTGGGACTGGTGTTTATGTACACTCCTAGCAAAATGTAGACATATAAATCACTAGTTAATTAATTTCAGAGGGGTCAATCAATTGTATGTCTCAAAGTTTTTCAAAACACAAACTGAATCCTATTAATATATAGGCTGTGTATTTGATTTGTGGACTCTCTCAAAAGCCTAGACCAAGTAGATCAGAAGCATCCAATAGCACAGCTATATACAAGATACTGGGTACTGTACAGCAAACCCTAACAAAAGGACTTTTCAAAGTTAACCCAATTACCAAATAATGTGATGATAACATTAAGTATCCATTGTCTTTTTGAACCCTAAGACAGCAGGAACCTCACATCTCCACTATAGAGCCCCTACTTCCCCCAGTCCTGGAACCCTTGGATAGTGCCCACTTTTCCATATGCCTCTCCCAATCCATATCAAATAATATTACATCCACTGATCATAACCTAACCAATGCAATGATTGCCACCTCAACATGCTTCACTGCAGACTGTGTCCAGAGACTTCACATGTGGAATGACAACCCTTCAGCTTCATTACTCGGGTGAGACCTTTCCTTTTATAGTATACTTTAATTACATCTCAGGTGGTTCACTTTCTAACAAAGTCCCAAAACCTAGATATATACCAGTTTCTGTGAGAGAGAGCATATCTCCACACGTATCTATAAACTACTGCAAAATATATACCTGAAAGCAGAAGTTCACTAAAGCTTGCAGTGAGTACCTCCCTAACACTTCCTCTCCACTATTCCAAGCTTTGGGTCCATGATTGCTCAACAATTTGTTTGGCTTCGTATGTTAACTCTCTTTTCAGTCACCAGGTTTCAGATGCCATCAGGATGCTGGCCAGGCTTCCCTGTATTGATGACCCCACCAATGTGTCCTGGAGCTCAGCTTCCCCAGAGACACACCCTACTAGGGAAAGAGAGAGGCAGACTGGGAGTATGGACCGACCAGTCAATGCCCATGTTCAGCGGGGAAGCAATTACAGAAGCCAGACCTTCTACCTTCTGCAACCCACAATGACCCTGGGTCCATGCTCCCAGAGGGATGGATAATGGGAAAGCTATAAGGGGAGGGGGTGGGATATGGAGATTGGGTGATGGGAATTGTGTGGAGTTGTACCCCTCCTACCCTATGGTTTTGTTAATTAATCCTTTCTTAAATTAAAAAAAAAGAATAATAGTTAAAGAGGTTGGAAATCTGAGTGTTCAGTACCTATGAACAATGGTGGAATTTATGCAATAGAAAGTTATTCCCTATATTGTGATCCTAAGACAAGATTTTTAGAAATGGGAGGCACAACTAGATAAGCAGTGGTGATTAACACTATCTGTAAGTAATTAAAAGGATAGAATATGGTATTTTAAATTTGAGATGATCATTTTGTCCACATGAGATCCAATTAAATCAACAGTAGCTACATCCAAAAAGTAAACCGAACATTATGTCAAGTGGAGCAGAGACATAATTATAAAATCCTCATTTCTTCTAGCCCTGGAACCTCTAGGATTATGTCCATATTTCTTGATGTTTCTTCTCTCGAATTCCTTGTTTTCAAACTACCTCTGTTACCTCAACTAAATTAGTGCTCTCACTCAACATTACGCTGCTACTGAATTCATACTGTGAACTGTTGCCAGAAATACCAAGCCTTAGATGTTAGCCTGTCAACTTCTCTACTCTGGTGAGATCTTTCCTAACACATGACACTACCTAGTTCCACATTGCATGGCACATTATCTAACAAAGTTTCAGACACCAGATACAGGACTAGGGCTTAGGGTACTGTGTACAGGTGTACATATATCCATAAACAAATAGCTATCATATACTCAAAGTAATAGTGCTTAATAGCTCTCCATGATTAGATTCAGACCCAATAAGCCTGAATTCCTAGTAGAAGTGACTCAAGAAGGAATCATAAATTTTCTTATCAATATATAGTGTCAGTAAAAAAAAAAATGCAAGTGTGGTTCCTTCTATAAACTTGTTAAAGTGCATTTCAGATGCAATTTAACAGGGAAAATAGAAAAACACATGCTATTTATAACAGCATCATACTTCTGTTAATAACTGTCTATAGAGTAATACACTAAACCTCTTGTTCCTCTACAAATATTCAAAGTGATAAAGCTATTCTGCCTCTTCAACATAAATTCATGCTCATTTTCAACAAATTGAAATAGAAAAAAGGGACAATAACACAACAAAAAAGATAAGAGCTACTACTATGACAAGAATTCTTTATTTTGTTGAAATATTCCAGATGTGTATATATAAATAGGAAGAGAGAAATTCAAGATTGAGTACACATTGTTTAAACTATGATTAACAACATGTGCAGAACTTATTGAACTTGAAAAAGACAAGTGAAACTAAAGAATTTCAAATAGATGCTTTCTTATTATATGTATAAAGAATAGTAATGAAATATAGCAGATATTACCTTATTTTTTCATTTTTCTGTGACATAGTTATTTTTGATTTTGAAAAAAAATAGAGCTATTCCCTACTTCTAAAATTAGTAAGTTTCATTTACTTGAGAGTTTCCTTTTAAAATTAATCAATTAATTAATTAAGTCATATGGAAGTGATAAAGATAGAAAGACCATAGAAACATATGTAGTATACAGGATTAAATCTAAAATTTTAGGCATGCAAGTCCTGTGCCTTACAGGTAAATATTTTCCCAGCTGCTCAATTTTATTCCTTAAAAATATTTAATTTTAGGAAAGCCCAGAAATCATCACAACTATGGACAACTAATTTTGACAAAAGGCTCCAGAGTTCTAAATGGGGAAAAAGGAGAATCTTTTCAACAAATGATGTTGTGGTAATTGGGTTGGAAAAGGCAGAATGAATGAGAATATCACCTTATATAAAAGTTAACGTGAAATGGGTCACAGAAATGGAAATTTGCCCAGAAACCAACAGGCACATAGTAGAAAACCAGGACATAATACTACATGATATTTACTTAGGAAATGTCTTGAAAAAATTGAAAAGCAAAGAAAAGCAAAGGACATATAAACCATTGGGATAATAACAAAACTAAAATTGTCTGCAGAGCAAAAGGAACCATCACTAAAGCAGATAGAGACACTATAGAATGAAAGAGTATCTTTGCATGCCACATAGCAAACATAGGGTTCTAGTCAAAATTTGTAAAGAACTCACAAAATTTAGCAGCAACAACAAAGAAAATTTCCATTTAAATATGAAGATAGCATATTAACTGGATCCTCACCCAAGAAGATAGCCTGATGGCCAACAAAGACATAAAAATATAATCAGTCACCCACCGACTTTGATGGAAATACAAATAAACACAAGATGACAATTTACAACCCTGAGATTATTGTACTTTAGAAAGGACAAAAATAAGTATTGGCAAGGATGTGGGGGCAAAGGGGACACTTTTACACTGTTGGTGGAAATGTAAATTGATTCAATCCTTGCAGGAAACAGTCTGGAGTTTCCTCAGAATACCACTGAATAGAAATAGACTTACTCTGGGAGTCAGGCGGTAGTGCAGCGGGTTAAGTGCAGGTGGCACAAAGCATAAGGATCCCGGTTCGAGTCCCCAGCTCCCCATTTGCAGGGGTGTCTCTTGGCTTCCCCTCCTCTCTCCATTTCTCTCTGTCCTATAGAATGGCAAGAATAATATCAAGAACAACAACAATAATAACTACAATAATAAAACAAGGGCAATAAAAGGGAATAAATAAATAAAGATTTTTTAAAAAGAAAGAAATGGACTTACTCTATGATCAGCAGTTATTTTCTAAGGTTCTAACCAAAATAACAGAAAAAATAGTCTATCTAAAGAGATCTATTTTCACCTATGCTTATGGTAATAATGTTTTCTATAGCCCAAATTCTAGAAACAACCCAGATTTCCAGTGACCAATGAGCACTTACAAAGTTGTTGCATATATATATATATATATATATATATATATATATATATATATATACACATGCATACATAAGGATACTACTTATCTGTAAGAAGAAATGATGGCACATTCTCTTTATTTCATCTATTGGATGTAACTTGAAACAATTATGTTAAGAAAGATAAACCATATAAAATATTAAGGAAAAGATAAACCAGAAGGAAAAGGATTAATACTGTATTATTCCATTTGTAGGTAAAATTTAAGAAGAAAGGAAAGAAAAGCAAACTGTGAAATTAGCATTTAATGAAGAATATTGAAGAAAATCGAAGGACTTGGAACTAAGAAGACATAAGAAGTGTTAGAGAAAGTGTCTATTGGGGCAGCTGGTGTCACATCTGGTTAAGAGAACATAGTACCATTAACAAGTATCTGCATAAGGATCTGGGACACTTCACAACCTGTGAAGCAGGTCTACAGGTGTCTAACTTTATTTATATCTCCTCCTCCTCTCTAATTTTCTTTAGGCCTTATTGAATAAAAGAAGAAAAGGAAGGGAGGGAGGGAGAGAGGAATGAAGGAAGAAAGAAAGAAAAGAAAAGAAAAGAAAGGAAAGGAAAGGAAGGGAAGGGAAGGGAAGGGAAGGGAAGGGAAGGGAAGGGAAGGGAAGGGAAGGGAAGGGAAGGGAAGGGAAGGGAAAAGAAAAGGAAAGGAAAGGAAAGGAAAGAAAAGAAAAGAAAAGAAAAGAAAAGAAAAGAAAAGAAAAGAAAAGAAAAGAGAAGAAACAGGCTGCTGGGAGTGGTGGGTTGGGAGTGGTAGTGCCAGCACCTAGTCCCAGCAATAATTCTGGAGGCAAAAAAAAAAAAAAAAAGATAGGGTGTTTCTAGGGCCTTTGAGAATCACTGAATTATGGAGAAAAGATACTTGAGACTTGTCTTTGTGATGTAAGCAGTGTACTGAACCATATCCTGGAGAAATAAGAAATTTTACTAAGTCAAGGGAGATAGCACAATAGTTATGCAAAAATAATTTCTTGCCTGAGGCTCCAAAGTCTCAGGTTCTAGTCCCTGTACCATCATAAGCCGAAGCTGAGCAGTGTTCTGGTCTCTCACTATCATTCTTTCTGTACCTCTCTCATTAAAATAAAACAAATAAAATATATTTTAAAAAGAAATTGTACTATGTGTCAACTGTCCTTTATAAGTAATTATTTATTCAATAAAATTATTTTATATTGTTTCTTTTTTGTTCTATATAAAATTTGCTCTATTGGGGGTCGGGCGGTGGCGCAGTGGGTTAAGCGCATGTGGCGCAAAGCGCAGGGACCGGCGTAAGGATCCCGGTTCGAGCCCCCGGCTCCCCACCTGCAGGGGAGTCGCTTCACAGGCGGTGAAGCAGGTCTGCAGGTGTCTATCTTTCTCTCCCCTTCTCTGTCTTCCCCTCCTCTTTCCATTTCTCTCTGTCCTATCCAACAACGAATTGCGTCAACAAGGGCAACAATAATAACCACAACGAAGCTACAACAAGGGCAACAAAAGGGGGGAAAAATGGCCTCCAGGAGCGGTGGATTCATGGTGCAGGCACCGAGCCCAGCAATAACCCTGGAGGAGGAAAAAAAAAAAAAAAATTTGCTCTATTATGTACCAGACATGATGGTTATGAGATTTCATTTTTTTTTATGTTTTTTTAATTCTTTATTTAAGAAAGGATTAATGAACAAAAACATAACGTAGGAGGGGTAAAACTCCACAGAATTCCCACCACCCAATCCCCATAACCCACCCCCTCCCATGATAGCTTTCCCATTCTCTAGCCCTCTGGGAGCATGGACCCAGGGTCATTGAGGGTTGCAGAAGGTAGATGGTCTGGCTTCTGTAATTGCGTCCCAGCCGAACATGGGCGTTGACTGGTTGGTCCATACTCCCAGTCTGCCTCTCTCTTTCCCTAGTAAGGTGTGTCTCTGGGGAAGCTGAGCTCCAGGACACATCGGTGGGGTCTTCAATCCAGGGAAGCCTAGCCAGCAACCTGGTGGCATACGGAACCTGGTGATTGAAAAGAGAGTTAACATATGAAGCCAAACAAATTGTTGAGCAATCATGGATCCCAAGCTTGGAATAGTGGAGAGGAAGTGTCAGGGAGGTACTCACTGCAAACTCTAGTGAAGTTCTGCTTTCAGGTAAATATTTTGCAGTAGTTTATGGATACGTGTGAACATAAGCTCTCTCTCACAGAAAATGGTGTATATCTAGGTTATGGGACTTTGTTAGAAAGTGAACTACCTGAGATGAAATTAGAGTGTACTATAAAAGGAAAGGTCTCACCCGAGTAATGAAGCTGAAGGGTTGTCATTCCACACGTGAAGTCTCTGGATACAGCCTGAGGTGAAGCATGTTGAGGTGGCAATCATTGCTTTGGTTAGGTTGTGATCGGCGGATGCAATATTATTTGGTTTGGATTGGGAGATGCATACGGGAAAGTGGGCCCTATCCAAGGGTTCCAGGATTGGGGGAAGTAGCGGGCTCTGTAGTGGAGATGTGAGGTTCCTGCTGTCCTAGGGTTCAAAAAGACAATCGATCGTTAATTTATCATCACATTATTTGGTAATTGGGTTAACTTTGAAAAGTCCTTTTGTTAGGGTTTCCTGTACAGTACCCAGTATCTATTATATAGCTGTGCTATTGGATGCTTCAAAGCTAATTGGTCTAGGCTTTTGAGAGAGTCCGCATATCAAATACATAGCCGATATATTAAAAAGATTCAGTTTGTCTTTTGAGAAACTTTAAGACATACAATTGATTTCCCCCTCTCATATTAATTAACTATTGATTTATATGTCTACATTTTGCTAGGAGTGTACATAAAAACCATTCTCACCACCAAAGGACTGTGACCCATCCTTCCCACCCGCTCCCACCCCCCACTGGCCCAGGAAGCTACATGTCTACCCCTCACCACTGGGTTTTTACTTTGGTGCCCTACTTACAATTTGATCAGGTCCTGCTTTTAGTTTCCCTTTCAGATCTTCTTAATCAGCTTCTGTTGATGAGGGGGATCATCCCATACTCATCTTTATCTTTCTGACTTAGTTCACTTAGCATAATTCCTTCTAGCTCTGTCCAAGATGGGTCAGAGAAGGTGGGTTCATTGTTTTTGATAGCTGCATAGTATTCCATTGTGTATATATACCACAGCTTTCTCAGCCACTCATCTGTTGTTGGGAACCTGGGTTGCTTCCAGGTTTTAGCTATTATGAATTGTGCTGCTATGAACATAGGAGTACACACCTCTTTTTGGTTGGGTGTTATGGAGTCCTTGGGGTATAACCCCAGGAGAGGAATTACTGGGTCATATGGAAGGTCCATGTCTAGCCTTCTGAGAGTTTTCCAGACTGCTCTCCACAGAGGCTGAACCAATTTACATTCCCACCAAGAATGTAAAAGGGTTCCTCTGTCCCCACATCCTCTCCAGCATTTGTTGCTGTTGTCCTTTTTGATGTATGCCATTTTTACAGGAGTGAGGTGGTATCTTAGTGTTGTCTTAATTTGCATTTCTCTGACAATCAGTGACCTAGAGCAGTTTTTCATATGTTTGTTAGTCTTTTGGATCTCCTCTGTGGTGAATGTTTTGTTCATTTCCTCTGCCCATTTTTGGATGGGGTCATTTGCTTTTTTGGTGCTAAGTTTGCTGAGCTCTTTATATATTTTGATGATTAGTTTCTTGTCTGATGTCTGGCATCTGAAGTTCTTCTCCCATTCTGTGAGGGGTCTCTCTGTTTGTATAATAGTTTCTTTGGATGTGCAGAAGCTTTTCAATTTGATGTAGTCCCATTGGTTTGTTTCTGCTTTAGTCTTCCTTGCAATTGGGTATGATTCATCAAAGATGTCCTTGATGTGTAGGTGGGAAACTGTTTTACCAATGTTTTCCTCTAAGTATTTGATTGTTTTTGGTCTGACATCTAGGTCTTTGATCCATTTGGAGTTGATTTTTGTTTCTGGTGAGATAAAGTGGTTCAATTTCATTCTTCTGCATGTAACAACCCAGTTTTCCCAGCACCATTTATTGAAGAGAGACTCCTTTTTCCATTTAATCCTTTAGGTCCCCTTATCAAAGATTAGATGTCCATAGTTGTGGGGATTTATTTCTGGGCTTTCAATTCTGTTCCACTGGTCTGTGTGACCTATTTTTGTTCCAGTACAATGCTGTTTTGATGATGATGGCTTTATAATATAGTTTAAGGTCTGGGAGTGTGATGCCTCCATTTCTGTTTCTTTTCCTCAAGATGGTTTTGGCAATTCTAGGTGTTTTCAGGTTCCAGATAAATGATTGTAGTGTTTGTTATATTCTCTTAAAGAAGCTTGGTGGAACTTTGATGGGTATTGCATTAAATTTGTATATGGCTCTAGGGAGAACATTCATTTTGATGATATTTATCCTTCCAATCCATGAGCATGGGATATTTTTCCATTTCTTGGTATCAGTTTCTATCTCCTTGAGTAGTGACTCATAGTTTTCAGTTTACAAGTCTTTCACTTCTTTGGTCAACTTTATTCCTAGGTATTTTATTGATTTTGCTGAAACAGTAAATGGGAGTGATTTCTGGATGTCTTCTTCAGATTTAGTGTTTGCATAAAGAAATGCCACTGATTTTTGTACATTGATTTTGTAGCCTGATACCTTGCTATATTGCCTAATAACTTCCAGTAATTTTCTACTGGATTCTTTAGGTTTTTCTATGTATACTATCATATCATCTGCAAATAGTGAGAGCTTGACTTCTTCCCTTCCAATCTGTATTCTTTGATTTCTTTCTCTTGCCTGATTGCTATGGCAAGAACTTCCAATACTATGTTGAAGAGTAACGGTGACAGTGGACAGCCCTGTCTAGTCCCCAATCAGAGGGGGAATGCTTTCAGCTTCTGTCCACTGAGTATGATGTTGGCTGTAGGTTTGCTATATATAGACTCCACTATCTTGAGGAATTTCCCCTCTATTCCCATTTTTTGTAGAGTTTTGAGCACGAATGGGTGTTGGATTTTGTCAAAGGCTTTCTCTGCATCTATTGAGATAATCATGTGGTTTTTGGCTTTGCTTTTATTTATGTGGTGAATGACATTGATTGACTTACGGATGTTGAACCAGCCTTGCATTCCTGGGATGAATCCCACTTGGTCATGATGAACAATCTTTTTGATGTTTTGTTGTATCTGGTTGGCCAAGATCTTGTTTAATATTTTGGCATCTATGTTCATCAGAGATATTGGTCTGTAGTTTTCCTTTTTTGTTCTGTCCCTATCAGCTTTTGGTATCAGGGTGATGTTGGCTTCATAAAAGGTGGAAGGGAGTATTCTTGTTTCTTCAATCTTATGGAATAGCTTAAGAAGTATGGGTATTAACTGTTTCCTGAAAGTTTTGTGGAATTCGTTTGTGAAGCCATCTGGTCGAGGACTTTTGTTGTTGGGGAGATTCTTAATAACGTTTTCAATTTCTTTGTCTGTGATTGGTGCATGTAGATTTTGTATTTCTTCTTGGTTCAGTTTTGGAAGTGCATAGGTTTCTAGGAATTATTCCATTTCTTCCAGATTCTCTAGCTTGTTGGCATATAGTTCTTTATAGAAGTTTCTCAGGATTCTCTGGATTTCTGTGGTGTCAGTTGTCATATCTCCTGTATCGTTGACAATTCTATTAATTTGAGTCTTCTCTCTTTTTTGTTTGGTGAATCTGGCTAGGGGTTTGTCAATTTTGTTTAATCTTTCAAAGAACCAACATTTGGCTTCATTGATATTTTGTATGGTTCTTTTATTTTCGATGTTGTTTTTTTTGCTCTAACTTTAGTGATTTCTGTCCTTCTGGTTGCTTTAGGGTTCCTTTGTTCCTCTTCCTCTAAGTCCTTGAGGTGTGCAGTAAGGTCATTCATTTGGGCTTCTTCTTGGTGTTTAATATGTGATAGTATGGCTATAAGTTTCCCTCTCAGTACTGCTTTAGCTGTTTCCCAAATATTTTGATAGGTTGTGTCTTCATTTTCATTAGTTTCCAGGAACATTTGAATTTCCTGTTTGAGTGAGTCTCTGACCCAGTGGTTCTTAAGGAGCATGTTGTTTAGTTTCCAAATTCTATGTCTTTTAATAATTTTCCGTTTGTTGTTAATTGTTAGTTTTACTCCACTGTGGTCTGAGAAGATACTTGGGATGATTTCAATGCTCTTGAATTTATTGATGCTGGATTTGTGGCCTAACATGTGGTCTATCCTTGAGTATGTGTTATGTGGATTTGAAAAGATGGTGTATTCCAGTTTTATGAGGTGGAGGAGTCTGAAAATGTCCAAGAGGTCTAGTCTGTCAATCTCTTCATTCAATTCTCTTGTATCTTTATTGGTTCTCTACTTTGTTGATCTGTCTAAGTGTGAGAGTGGGTTATTGAAGTCTCCCACTATTATTGTATTACTATTGATGTATTTTTGAAATTCTTTCAGTTGATGCTTAATGTATTTAGATGGTTCCTTGTTGGGTGCATAGATGTTAATAATTGTTAAGTGTATGACAAGATTAAAAAGAGAGAGAGAGATAAGAGAGAGAAAATGGAGAAGATAAGAAAAAGAGTTGTAATTAAAGAGAAGTGCAAGGAACTTCCCAAATGTGTATCAGTGAATTCAAAAAAAAAAAAAAAACACCCTGTTTGGTGGTATGGGGTATCCTGCTAGGAGCTGGTCCCAGGGACTGCTTATGGGGGTGGGGGGTGGTGGGAAGGATATATGCTTGAAAATTAAAAGGAAGAAAAAAGAATTTTTTTCCCTACTCTAATTCTTAACCCAAATTAAGTTATAGTCACCTCCTTGGTGTCTAAGGACACCTTATTGGCTGGCCTGCTAAAGGCAGAAAATCCTATTGTCCCCAGGGGAGTATGTTCGGAGCTCAGTGGCTAGCAGCTTCTCCATCCACCATCTTCCGGGAAACCCCCCCCTCCAGACTTTTTTAAAGGATTTCTCGAAAATGAAAAGTAGCTCCAAGTCCTTTGATCCAATGAGAGCTATACTCAAGAAGTCTTTGGATCCGCCCTCAGGGTCGCGGTGGTCCCTGGAGACTCCCAAGAGAAAGCCCCCGAGCTAAAGTGCTCTCTCCGGGTCCTCTGCCGGCCGCCCAGCAGCGCTCTGAAACCGGCAGAGGAGCTGCCTTCCCGGGCGGAGGACAATGCCCGGTGCACTCGCCTTGCCCGGCGCCGCCTGGGAAGTCTGGAGTCCCGCTAGTCCATGTCATTTTTACTATAATTTTTAACCCAAATTAAATTATAATCACCTCTTTGGTGTCACCCCTTATTGACAGGCCTGCTAAAGGCAGAAAATCCTACCGTTTCTAGAAGATGTGATTAGAGAACACGCTGTTAGCAGTTTCTCAGTCCTCCATCTTCCCAGCTGTGAATTTCAGTTATAAGATTTTAAATCCAGATTTTTTACTTTCAATTAACTGGAAAAATTATAATATTCAAGATTAAATTTTTCTTTGATTTTTAAAAACTATTTCTTGAAAGCAGTTGCAAATTTTAAAGATCCAGTTTGCCAAATACAAAAATACAGTGGCACACATTGCTAGATTTCTGTGAGAAAAAAATAATACTTTGGCATTAAGTATTAACCTATGAAATGTAAAAAATAGTCCCCAAATAAATTTAATAATTTCCTTATACTGAATTAATTCCTCAAATAAAATTATTCACTTGTATAAAATTTTTTTTTTTCTGTACTTTCAGACTTCTCAGTAATTTTCAGCCAGGTAATAATATTCTCTTCAAACAAAAGAGCTGCAATTCTTTCACTAATTTGTTCAATGTTTAAAATAGCCTCAATCCCCTTTTTAAGTCAGATGTCTGAAATCCCAAATTAGAAAAGTTAAATGAATTTTAAATGTTAGTAGTAAAATTGACCTTCCAACCTTCTGTTACAAATACTAAAAATACTCATGTTCATTTTAAGGAGATTTCAAGAAGCAACTTTTTTCATCGTATGTTGTTGGCCAGTAAGTTTGTATGACTATTTTCCAATCCTTCATTTTGAACCCATTTTGTTCTGTTGAAACAGTTCTTTAAACAGAGATCAGTGGGAAATTCCTCTATTTATTTGAATCTATATAGTAAATCCTGAGTCAACATTATATTCAATAGTAAGGGGCTGCTAACTTTTCAGAGACACAGTCCAAGATAATTTCCCTGAATATTATGAGCACAATGAATACATAGTATTCTATGTAATGTGGTGGCTGTGGCGATTGGGACTGAAGGTGTCAACACCTAGACACAGCTGAAAGAAAGCACGAATAACACAGTGTGGATAACATAGAATCAGATATGGTCACTGAACAAAGAAAGGGACTGAGACAGTGATTGATAAAGTAGGTAAGACAAACCCAAGATCAGCATCATACACAAAGAGGAGAAACTGAATGTCACCCCTCTTAAATAAGGTATAGGGCAGTGCTATCTACTATCACTATCATCGTTGTGACTTAATACAGTCTTAGAAATTCTAGCCAAAGCTCTAATTAGGTAAAGAGAAAGAAAAAGTGAAAAAATATTGCTAAGAAGTCAAACTGTCACTACTCACAGATATGATGATATGTATAGTCATATGCAAGTGTTCAGCAGAAAGTGCTTGGGAATTGTTAAACAATGTACTTAAGCGGTGGACTTCAAAATTACTGTATAAAAATCAGCAGCATTCTTTTATGCAGACAGAAATAAAAACCTAGAAATTAACTTATTTATAATAATAGCAAAAGAAGCAGGTATCTAATAATAAGCTTATCAAAGAGGTGAAAGATTTATACACTAAAAAGTATGGACCAATATTTAAATAAATAAATAAATAAAGATATTAAGAAGTAGACATCCCATGTTCAGGGAGTAGAGGAATTAATAGTACCAGGGCTAGGAGGTGGCACATCCAGTTAAGCAGACATACTACAATGTCAAAGGACCTGAGTTTGGGCCCCCACTTCCCACCAGCAGCAGAGAAGCTTCAGGAGTTGTGAAGCAGGCCTGCAGGTGTCTATCTTTCTCTATCCCTTGATAACTCTCCTCCTTTTATTTTTTTCTCTGTTCTGTCAAATAAAACAAGAAAAAGAAAAAAAAATAGAAAGAAATGGCTGCGGGGAGCAGTGGGTCCCTAGTGCTGGCACCAAGCCCCAGCTATAACTTTGGTGGTAATAATAATAATAATAATAATAATAATAATAATAATAAATAACAATGAGTAGGTCTAAAATGACTCTCTTAGCTAGAGCCATGTCCAGATTTGTTTTGTAAATTTTTTATTAAATTTATTTTCCCGCTTGTTGCCCTTGCTTTTTATTGTTGTGATAGCTATTATTGTTGTTGTTATTGATGTCGTCATTGTTGGATAGGACAGAGAGAAATGGAGAGGAGGGGAAGACAGAGGGGGGAGAGAAAGATAGACACCTGCAGACCTACTTCACCGCTTTTGAAGCGAATCCCCTGCAGGTGGGAAGCTGGGGCTGGAACCTGGAGCCTTAAAATGTTCCTTGAGCTTGGTGCCACGTGCGCTTAACCTGCTGTGCTACCGCCCTACTACCCCTTATCCAGATTTATAATATAATCGTTATAAACTACCACTAAACTATATGGGAATAGAATAAAAATTTCAAAAATTAGTCTAGAAAACACTCAGACTCACTAAAGTAATCCTGAATAAGAATGAAGACATTACACTTCCAGATCTCAAATTATATTATAACACTACTATAATACAAACTGCCCCGTACTATAGCAAAACATGCAGAGAGCAGTAAAATAGAACTGAGAGCCCAGAAATGAGTCCCCGTATCTATTGGCAGCTAGTATATTTGTCACAGGGCCCAAAATTTTAAATGGAGGAAAATATAAATCCATGTTTAATAAAATCTCTCTCTGCAAACCAAAAAGCAACCTAAATGACCAATGATTGCTTAAGAAAGTGAGCTATTGTATGCATAGTGGAATACTACTTGGCTATTCATAGGGATGGATCCCTCTCTTTAGTCTCATCTTGAATGGAAATTGAAGGAATTATGTTGAGCTAAGCCAAAATGAGGTGGGTAAATACTAGGTGATATCATAGGTGGAAGTTAAATGAGGAAAAGGTGAATGACAGAGTGAAACATGGAAGTGATCTATTGCAGCAAGACTAAGAACACGGGTTTTAGAAGAGATGAAGTGACAGGTCTGATGAGAATGTGGGTATAAAGAAGTCATTATTAACTATTAGTTATAAACTAATATATACATTCTCTCAATAACTATGGAAAACACTCTGGAAATTTCTTGGAATACTAGAAATTGTATGACTGTATGATCCAGCAATTCCCTTCTTAGGGATTATGCAAAAACACATAGTGGAATTCTAAATCCCATCACCACAGGATGTGGGTTTGTTTGCAGATAAGTCTTTACAGAGACAGTTTCATTAAAATAATGCCCAGGGAGTTGGGCTATGGCGCAGCGGGTTAAGTGCACATGGTGAAAGCGCAATGACCTGCTTAAGATCAGGGTTGGAGCCCCCAGTTCCCCACCTGCAGGGAAGTCACTTCACAAGCGGTGAAGCAGGTCTGAAGGTGTCTTTCTCGCCCACTCTCTCCATATCTCTCTTTCCTATCCAAAAATGACGACAACAATAATAACTACAACAATAAAAAGGGCAAAAAAGGAATACATAAAATAAAATTTAAAAAATAATGTCCAATATGAGAAATACTTTTAATTTTATTATTTTTATTTAAAATATTTTATTTTAATGAGAGAAAGATAGATGATAGATAGATAAAGATAGATAGATACATAGATAGATGATAGATAGGTTATCATACCAGAGCACTGCTCAGCTCTGGTTTATGATGGTACAAGGTTTTGATCCTAGGACTTCAAAGGCTCAGGTGTAAAAGGTGTTTTCATAATCATTATGCTATATACACAACTTATTATTTTAAAATATATTTTATTTATTTCATTGATAATGAAGGATAAGGGTGAGAAAGAAAGAGAGGAGAGAAAGACCAGAGCACTGCTCATATCTGACTTATACTTGTGTTGGGGACTGAATCTGGGAGCACAAAGCCTCAGGTATCAAAGTGACAAATACATTTTTTATATGTTCTAAAGACTTAATTAATTATAAATATAGGAAGATAGAGGGGGAAAGAACAAGACATCACTCTGGTGTATGTGCTGCTGGGGATTGAACCTAGGACCTCATGCTTGAGAGACAATGCTTTGTCCACCTTGCCAACTGTTGTACCAAACTGAAAAACACATTTAAAACAGAGATTAGGATAGCATCATGAACATAGGAAAGACTGTGTGAGCACACAGTGGAAAGTAGGCCACAAGTAGTCAAAAAGAGAGACTGTGCTAGTTATTTGAATTTTTAACAGTTTGATTTTGTGTCAGTTGAACAATATGCCCTGGTTATTACTGACTTTTCTTGTTTCCAATAATTTCTACTTCTTGAATACGGAACTTAGAGGAAATAAATAACAAGAATTGCAAAACAAAAGAATATAAATTGTCTCAAAAGAGAGCACTTGAGCTATTTGTGTGTCTTTTCTATGTTTCATAACAAAACAAAAGTAGAAATTTAGTTCAAATTGCAAATAAATAAATAATGGTGAGTACACACACACACGCACACACGCACACTCACGCGCACACGCACATAGTATATATGTGTAACCACCAGTCAAGTGGACTCAAGAAAAATTTTAATAAAAAGTACATGTCAGTTTGACTTTCCAATTAAACATGCCATAGAAAGTTTGGTATATTGTATGGTCTACTATTAGTTATGTTCAGCAATAATAAGCAGGTAATTTAATTTTTAATCTATTCAGAAGTGATGCATACTTTTACAGAGTAATAACTACAGCATTATTTATGTAGGTTTAATATGCAAAATGATGCTTCCTATTTTGAATTATTATCTAGGAAAATTAAGCGATAATCTAATGGTTTTCACTGACACTTAATTCTACAATAACTTATTGCAATACTATATTCTATTATGTATTTTGAAACTATTATAAGCTCTATTTGATATTTTATTCTCACTTGGTTATTAAGGTATATAAATATTATATAGTGTGTATTTGTTACATCTACTCATTTCATGTTAGTATAATTTATATTATTTTACATATTAAGTACCCTATTATTCCTGAAAATTCAAGTAAGGTGTTTAACAATATCAGCATTTTTTCCCTACAGGTTTACCTTTAACTTTATAGAGGGAAAAACAATAAATGTGTTTACATTACAAAAAAAATAACATCCAGCTATTTTATGTTCATTTAATATTTATCATAAAAGAGATGCCTAAAATTTAATGTGACATAAAGTTAATTATATCTTTTATTTAATCTAAATATTATTTTAATCTAAATATTAATTATTATAATATTATATAATATTATATAATATTATATATAATATTATATAATTATATATATAATATATAATTAATATTATATAATTGTATATATAATATTATATAATATTATAATATTATATAATATTATTATAATCTAAATATTAATTATTATTTAATCTAAATATTATTTTAATCTAAATATTATTTTATTTAATCTAAATATTATTTGTGGGGCCGGGTGGTGGTGCATCTGGTTGAATGCACATGTTACAGTGAAGCAAGATCCAGTTTTAAGCCCCCAGTCACCACCTGCAGGGGTAAAGCTTTGCAAGCAATGCAATGACACAATGTTGGAGATCCCCCTTTCCTCTCTCTCTCTCTCTTTCTTTCACTCTCATCTATCTATCTATCACTTTTCATTATCTTTGTTTATTGGATAAAGGCATCCATAAATTGAGAGAGTACGGTGAGCTAGAGAGTGAAAATGAGAGACACATGAAGCACTACTTCACAGCTCTCAAAGTCCTTACCCTGTATCTCTTAATAACATATCTTACCTTTACAAATTAAATTACAAAATATAATGTAATTTGAGACAATCTATGCTGTCAGTTTCTAAGAGATTCCCTTGTAAAATATCCTTTTAGGAGTTTTGTGGAGTTGTACCCCTCTTATCCTATGGCTTTTGTCAGTGTTTCCTTTTTATAAATAAAAATAACTTTTAAGAGACTCCTCCAGGTAAAACCAAAACAAACAAACAACAATCACAACTGCAGGCTTGTTCTGGGTCTCCCTCCCCCCTAGCCAGCTGAGGAGAGGGTCACAGCAGACACTTGGGAGTCCCGAGGTAGCTCAGCATGCTGAGGTCGGAAGTATGCAGGCAGACAAGCACTCAGCCCTGGGAAAGCTTCAGTGGGGCAATTCATTTATTGAAAAGCAAGTAAATATAGGCCATAACTCCGGGGAAAGGTTTGGGGTATCCATTAACCCAAACACAGAGCAACACAATGCATAGTTACATTTTGACCAACAGACTGTTTGATCATAAGCTTTACAATGTACATTTTTTCCGGAGGTAAATTGTAGGCACTTTATGATAACTGAGGAGAGAGAAAAGGGGGGCAGCTGAACAATCAGGATGTTTGCTGGTGGTTTTAGGGTTAACACAGTAATCTATGGCTTTTAATTAAAGAAGGAAGGTGGGGAGGTGGCATGCGTAATTGGGGGTCAACCTGCTTGAGTCTCATGGAAACAACGGCCTGGACTTTCTGGGACAGTTGACCCATTATCCAACAACTACAGACAACTACAAAATAGTTTCACTCGTTTACAGAATGTAGACAATTGACTATAAAAATGTGAAAAAAAATCAACCTATTTTCAAGACTGTGGGTGAACTCTAGTGGTTATCTATGGGGGTAGGGATGGGGACATAGACCTTTGGTGACAGGAGTGGTGAAAAAATAAATAAAAATAAAAATAAAATCACATAAAAAGAGCCTAGACAGTAGAGCATCTGGTAAAGCTCATAAGTTGGCATGCATCTGGACCCAAGATAAAGACCCCGATCCCCACCAGTGGTGGGGGAAAACTTCAGAAGCAATAAAGTCCTTATGCAGTTCTTTTTTTTTTTTTTCTACTTTTTTTCTTCCTCTCTCCCTATTTCCATTTCTGTTGGGAACAATAAGGATAAAAAAATGGCCACAACAAGCAATGCAATCACTATCTTGTAGAAAGCAAGTCCCTAAATATATATAAAGGGGTGCTGGGCAGTAGTGCAGTGAGTTAAGCACACATGACACAAAGTGCAAGGAACTAGTAAGGATCCCAGTTAGAGCCCTGGACTTTCCACCGCCTCACAAGTGGAGAATCAGGTCTGCAGGTATCTGTCTTTCTCTTTGCCTCTCTGTCTTCCTCTTCTCTAGAAAATTCTCTCTGTCCTATCCAACAACATCAACAGCGATACTAACAATAATAACCACAACAAGGGCAGCAAAATGGGAAAAATAGCCTCCAGGAGCAGTGGGTTTGTAGTGCTAGCACTATGGTCCAGTGATAACCCTGGAGGCAAAAAATATATAATACATCATCAAAACAGCATGGTACTGGAACAAAAATAAGCACACAGACCAGTGAACAGAATTGAAAGCCCAGAAGTAAATCCCCACACCTATAGACATCTAATCTTTGATAAGGGGGCCCAAAGGATTAAATAGAAAAAGGAGGCTTTCTTCAATAAATGGTGCTGGGAAAACTGGGTTGAAACATGCAGAAGAATGAAATTGAACCACTTTATCTCACCAGAAACAAAAATCAACTCCAAATGGATCAAAGACCTAGATGTCAGACCAGAAACAATCAAATACTTAGAGGAAAACATTGGTAAAACACTTTCCCACCTACACCTCAAGGACATCTTTGAAGAATCAAACCCAAATGCAAGGAAGACTAAGGCAGAAACAAACCAATGGGACTACATCAAATTGAAAAGCTTCTGCACATCCAAAGAAACTATTAAACAAACAGAGAGACCCCTCACAGAATGGGAGAAGATCTTCACATGCCAGACATCAGACAAGAAACTAATCACCAAAATACATAAAGAGCTCAGCAAACTTAGCACCAAAAAAGCAAATGACCCCATCCAAAAATGGGCAGAGCATATGAACAAAACGTTCACCTCAGAGAAGATCCAAAAGGCTAACAAACATATGAAAAACTGCTCTAGGTCACTGATTGTCAGAGAAATGCAAATTAAGACAACACTAAGATACCACCTCACTCCTGTAAAAATGGCATACATCAAAAAAGGACAGCAGCAACAAATGCTGGAAAGGATGTGGGGACAGAGGAACCCTTTTACATTCTTGGTGGGAATGTAAATTGGTACAGCCTCTGTGGAGAGCAGTTTGGAAAACTCTCAGAAGGCTAGACATGGACCTTCCATATGATCCAGTAATTCCTCTCCTGGGGTTATACCCCAAGGACTCCATAACACCCAACCAAAAAGAGGTGTGTACTCCTATGTTCATAGCAGCACAATTCATAATAGCTAAAACCTGGAAGCAACCCAGGTTCCCAACAACAGATGAGTGGCTGAGAAAGCTGTGGTATATATACACAATGGAATACTATGCAGCTATCAAGAACAATGAACCCACCTTCTCTGACCCATCTTGGACAGAGCTAGAAGGAATTATGTTAAGTGAACTAAGTCAGAAAGATAAAGATGAGTATGGGATGATCCCACTCATCAACAGAAGTTGAGGAAGAAGATCTGAAAGGGAAACTAAAAGCAGGACCTGACCAAATTGTAAGTAGGGCACCAAAGTAAAAACCCTGTGGTGAGGGGTAGACATGCAGTTTCCTGGGCCAGTGGGGGTTGGGAGTGGGTGGGAGGGATGGGTCACAGTCCTTTGGTGGTGGGAATGGTGTTTATGTACACTCCTAGCAAAATGTAGACATATAAATCAGTAGTTAATTAATATGAGAGGGGGAAAATCAATAGTATGTCTCAAAGTTTCTCAAAACACAATCTGAATCTTTTTAATATATAGGCTGTGTATTGATATGTGGATTCTCTCAAAAGCCTTGACCAAGTAGATTAGAAGCATCCAATAGCACAGCTATATACAAGATACTGGATACTGTACAGCAAACCATAACAAAAGGACTTTTCAAAGTTAACCCAATTAACAAATAATGTGATGATAACATTAACTATCGATTGTCTTTTTCAACCCTAAGACAGCAGGAACCTCATATCTCCACTATAGAGCCCCCTACTTCCCCCAATCCTGGAACCCTTGGATAGGGCCCACTTTCCCGTATGCATCTCCCAATCCAAACCAAATAATATTGCATCCGCCGATCACAACCTAACCAACGCAACGATTGCCACCTCAACATGCTTCACCTCAGACTGTGTCCAGAGACTTCACGTGTGGAATGACAACCCTTCAGCTTCATTACTCAGATGAGACCTTTCCTTTTATAGTACACTCTAATTTCATCTCAGGTGGTTCACTTTCTAACAAAGTCCCATAACCTAGATATACACCATTTTCTGTGAGAGAGAGCTTATGTTCACACATATCCATAAACTACTGCAAAATATATACCTGAAAGCAGAAGTACACTAGAGTTTGCAGTGAGTACCTCCCTAACACTTCCTCTCCACTATTCCAAGCTTGGGATCCATGATTGCTCAACAAATTGTTTGGCTTCGTATGTTAACTCTCTTTTCAATCACCAGGTTCCAGATGCCACCAGGATGCTGGCCAGGCTTCCCTGGATTGAAGACCCCACCAATGTGTCCTGGAGCTCAGCTTCCCCAGAGACACACCTTACTAGGGAAAGACAGAGGCAGACTGGGAGTATGGACCGACCAGTCAACGCCCATGTTCAGCGGGGAAGCAATTGCAGAGGCCAGACCTTCTACCTTCTGCAACCCTCAACGACCCTGGGTCCATGCTCCCAGAGGGCTAGAGAATGGGAAAGCTATCATGGGAGGGGGTGGGTTATGGAGATTGGGTGGTGGGAATTGTGTGGAATTGTACCCCTCCTACCTTATGTTATTGTTCATTAATCCTTTCTTAAATAAAAAATTTAAAAAATATATATATGTAATAATAATAATAATAATAATAACAATAATAAAGCAAGTCACAAGATTGTGTCCCCCCTTGGCCCTTCTCCATGAGATTCATCTCTAGGACTTGTTATTCTCATGATTCTTCCATCACTGCTCCATAGCTCATGAAGCTTGTTCCCTTCTTGTGGTGACCATGAGTTTAAAGCAGGTCCTGGAAAATAGTGAACTGTACACTTCAGATACTATGCCATTTTCCTACCTAATATTATTTTTACTATTATTCTGACTTCAACTTTTTCCACACTAGGTCATAGGACAATATATATCTCTTATATGAAATACTGATTTCCATGCTTATATTTTTACTGCTATTTATACTACATCTTTATTAATTTGTCTGTGATTTACAAAAATATAAATGATAAGGATGTAGTTCCATATCATTCAAATTTTCAAATTTCTTTGTCTCCATTTCCAATGGTAACCATGATAGGTCTCTCAAGGTCTTAGATATGGGTAGCCTGTATCTTATTATTATTATTATTATTATTACTTTGCTCCAGGGTTATGTCTGGAGCTTGGTGTTTGCACTACGAATCCACTACTCCTGAAGGCTATTTTTCCCAGTTTGTTGCTCTTGTTGTGGTTTTTATTGCTGTTATAGCTATTGTTGTTGGATAGGACAGAGAGAAATGGAGAGAGGAGGAGAAAAACAGAGAGGGGGAGACAAAGACACCTGCAGACCTGCTTCATAGCCTGTGAAGCGACTCCCCTGAAGGTGAGAAGCTGGGGTCTCAAATCGGGATCCTTAAGCCAGTCCTTGCACTTTGCACCATGTGCTCTTAACCCGCTGTGCTACCACATAGACCCCATCTGTATCTTTTTCAAGTATACACTTTTCAATTCTCTATATTCCACATATGACTGAAATTATCCAGTAACTTGGATTCTTACTGGGTTCTTGTGCTCGTACCACATGCTCTTACTGAATGAATTTTAGCAGTGATAATGTTATAATAAAAGACTAAGTAATATTTTCAATCACCAATTAGAACTGTATTTGACTAAATTTCAAAATGGTTTCTCATCCAGGTGTGCTGCCTTAATGACCTATAGTTAAAATTAATAAGGGAAATCTGATCTCATCACATTGGCACATTGATTCCTTTAAGAATAACTCAAATCATATATATATATATATATATATATATATATATATATATATATATATATATATATATTACAGTATTGTGTTAGGTGATTTTCTAATTAAATGTTCAAAAACCTCTTCTGCCCTGGAGGAAGAATTGAGAAAGTCTGCAAATGAGAATTTATTTCCTAATTTAACTTGATCAAGTCTCTTTATATTTCTTTAATATTATAAATCTTTATTGGTTACTTTCATCATCTCTTCTCTTGAAGTTATCTCACACAGCTAGGAGTGATTATCTGATATTTTTAGTATTTGACCAGGTAGTCTTCTTAGTCAAAGTCAAATATTGATTATGCACAGTCTCCAATTTAAAGTTGTCAGTGATATTTATGTACACTACATTGCTATTAAGCAACACAGGTCAAAGTTTACCATCCATCAGTGACCTCTTAAGGAATTTGCTCACTTCACTACTGATAGTTTTCTTTTTTCCTTTCTTCTTCTTCTTTTTTAATATTCTCCTAAATAAAAGGCATGAATTTTATGCTAGGGAGTTAGGGTAGCGCAGCTGGTTAACGCACATGGCGCAAAGTACAAGGACCAGCTTAAGGATCCTAGTTCCAGACCCCAGCTCCCCACCTGCAGGGGAGTCACTTCACAAGCAGTGAAGCAGGTCTGCAGGTGTCTATCTTTCCTCCTCTCTGTCTTCTCCTCCTTTCTCCATTTCTCTCTGTCCTATCCAACAACGACATTAACAACAACAACAATAACTACAACAATGAAACAACAAGGGATACAAAAGGGAATAAATAAATATTTTTTAAAAAAAAGTTTATGCCAGACAGTTTAGTTTATGATATGGTAGCTTCCCACACTTGAATACTTTCTCTATAGGTATAGATGTTCTTATACAAATAACATGAATAAAACTCAGTACATACATTTAAAAAAGATTCATTGTTAAAATTTTTAATTCATAAAATGGAAATATTAACAAGACCATAGGATAAGAGGGGTATAATTCCCACAACCAGAACTCCATATCCAATTCCCTCCCTTGATAGTTTTCCTATTATTTTAATTTTTCTTTATAAAATGGAAACACTGACAAGACCATAGGATAAGAGGGGTACAATTCCACATAGTTCCCACCAACAGAACTCCATATCCCATTCCCTCTCCTGATAGCTTTCCTATTTATTATCCCTTTGGGAGTATGGACCCAGAGTCATTATGGGATGCAGAAGGTGGAAGGTCTGGCTTCTGTAATTGCTTCCTTCCTGTGTTTGGGCTTTGCCAGGTCTATGTATACTCTCAGCCTGTCTCTCTCTTTTCCTAGTGGGGTAGGGGTCTGGGGAAGTGGGACTCCAGGTACATGGTACTGTGATATCTTTCTCCTCTCTCTTCTCTCTTTCTCTCCCTCCCTTTCAAGAATATTTGCCTACAATTGATATTGTCTTCCCATTTGGGTAGTATTAATTATACTTCCAATTATAAATAATGAAATGACATTGTTTATATTTTTATCAAAGATTGACTAAGCTGTATCTACCATTTGGGAAGCTTTTCTATTTGTCATTTTTAAGCTACCATCTTATTTAAATATAATATCTGTATCAGTTTATAAAGTTTTTAATATATTCAAAACTGAATTTCATCTAAGGTGCACCCACATATAGTAGTAAATTTGCAATTAAATATTACAGATATGTTTCTTATAAATTAGTATATTTAGATTCCAATAATACACATGTTGAATATATGACTGAAATTTTGTGAGTAGCTGTCTTCCCTTTTCGAATAAAGCAACTTCACTTGGACTGCAATTGTTATTTTAATATTACTTTTAAACATGTTTTCCCCATCAGAAACTTATAATATAGAAGGAAGGAGAGAGAGAGAGAGAGAGAGAGAGAGAGAATGGGTGCAATGCTAGGCTTAGAGTTTGGTGATACAGGGAATTGGGACCTCACAGACTGTCATGAAAACCACTTATTTTAATGGGAAAAGTTATTTTTTATCTTTATTTGTGTATTGGATAGGGATAGGGACAGCCAGAAACTGATAAGGGAGGGGGTGATAGAGGGAGAGACTCCTGCAGCACTGCTTCACCACTTGAAAGCTTTGCCCTTGAAGGTGGGGACTGGGGGCTTGATGAAAACCACTTAGCATAACCATTAAATTGTTTCTCCAACCCCAGAGTACTAGATCAATATAACAGAATGTGTAAAATAATCTGGGAATTGCAACATTCAATGCACTTTCAAATTCTGTTTCTCTGTGTGAAAAATCACAGCAAGAATTTCAGGTAAATAAACATGAATACAAAACTGCTACTTTTGCTATTGAAGAAAACATGAAATCATTATTTTTCAATTGCTACCAGGACTATTGCTGAGTCCTAGTGTTAGCATTATGAATACCACCTCTCCTGGAAGCCTTCTTTTTTTTTTTACAGCTAAAAAAAAGTTCCACTCTCTAATGGAAGGTTGGATAACATACTTTATATACTACCTAAGTAAGATGAGTCCTAAAATAAGTGCAGCCTGGAATGTTCCTAGCCATGACCACAGAATGTGAGCTCAGACCTACAGGGATACAGAATTTACATAGGCTCCTGTGCTGAATATGGGCCCTAGATCAAATCTATGGGGTTTATAGTCAACAACACTTATATACTTTCCCCATACTTGGGAGCTACTCTCTTCCCTGATCCAGATTTCTAGTCCTTTTTCCAACTATAACAATATCTCCCCAAACAATAGCTTGGGTCCGCCTGAATATTAGATGTCAGACTCAAGCAAAAACTAGTGAAGTTATGGACCCCTTGAGATATACCTAAAATTGACTTACTCTTTTTTTCCAAAACAGAGACCTCAAATCTTCATCTATAATATTCTCTCTTTTTTTAATTCAAGAAAGGAGACATTAAAAAAACTGTATGATATGAGGGGTACAACTTTAAACAGTTCTCACCACCTGATCTCTACATCCCCTCTCCTCCCCTGATAGCTTTCCCATTCTCTATCACTCTGGGAGCATGAACCCAAGGACGTTGTGGGTTGCCGAAGGTGGAAGGTCTGTCTTCTGTAATTGCTTCCCCGCTGAACATTGGTGTTGACTGGTCAATCCATACATCTACAATATTCTTCTCTTTAGGTTCATGATTAGTCAATTATTTGTTCTGCTTTAAATATTAACTCTTTTTTTAGCCACCAGGTTCCAAATGCTACCATGATGCCAAACAGATTTCCCTGAGCAGAGGAACCCATCAGTGTGTCCTTGACCTCTGCCTCCTCAGACCACTGCCCCACTAGGGAAAGAGAGAGTTAGGCTGGGAGTATGGATCAACTTGCCAATGCCCATGTTCAATGTGGAAGCAATTACAGAAGCCAGACCTTCCACCTTTTGCATCCCACAATGATTCTACCCCCAGAGGGTTAAGGAGTAAGATAGTTATCAAGGAGAGGTTTTGGATGTGGAGTTCTGTTGGTGGGAATTGTGTGGAATTGTATCTCCCTAAGTCTATGGTCTTGTCAGTATTTCCATTTTGTAAATAAAAATTAAAAAAAAAGAACTGATAGACTAGATAGAAATTGAAAGGAGGGTGAGATTGAGAATGAGAGACACCTGCAGCAATGTATCACCACTCCTGAAGTTTCCCCCTATAGTCCCTGCTGTGAAGCAGGGACTTGAATCCAGGTCTCCTTACATATTAACATGTACTCAACTACGCATGCCACCATGCAGCCCCCAATACTCCTCCTCCTCCTTCTCCTTCTCCTTCTCCTCCTCCTCCTCCTCCTCCTCCTCCTCCTCCTCCTACTACTACTACTACTACTACTACTACTACTACTACTACTACTACTATTCCACAGAAAGTAACTTCAGGGGTCAGATAGTGGAGCACACAGTTGACTGTACATCTTACCATGTGCAAGGACCCAGGTTCAAGCCCCTAGCTCCCACCTGCATTGAGGAAACTTCATGAGTGGTGAAACAGTGCTATAGGTGTCTCTCTTTATCTCTTCTCCTCCTCTCAGTTTCTCTGTTCTATAAAAATAAACAATAAATAATTCTTTGAATACAGAAAGTAACTTCAGGAGAGCATTTCTAGATTTCTTTATCTTTTTATCTTTGTATTATCTTTATTTATTTGATAGAGACAGTCATAAATCAAGAGAGAAGGGGGAGATTGAGGAGAAAGACAGAGAGACACATGAAGCATCACCATTCTCAAAGCTTTCCCCTGCAGGTGGGGAACAGGGGCTTAAACCCCCTGGTCCTTGCACATTGTAACTCAACCAGGTGTGCTGTGGTAACACCTGGCCCCTCTTTTTCTCTTTTTTAACTATATTTTACCTGAGGAACAGGGAGAGGGACTTAGAGAGAGAAATATACTGACAGAACTGCTTCACCACTTGTGAAGCTTCCCCTCTGCCAGTGGGGACCAGGGGTTTGAACTCAAATCCTTGTGCATGTTAATAATGCACATTAATGTACTACTAATTTTTCTAATGTGCCACATTAGAAGAATTGCCTATACCTCATATGAAGACAGATTTCTATACTTTTAAAATAATAAAGTTGCACAGTATGAAGATTCAAGTCAAGATGATGAACTAGTCATAAGAGTACGATTCTGGTTGAAAAGCAAAATCAGAAGAGAAAAACATGAAGAAGAACCTGGGCTAAAGGTGTATTGCACCAAAGCAAAGTACTCTGGGGGGGGGGGGTGGCGGCAGGGGCAGGGGTTCAGGTCCTGGAACAGGATGGCAGAGGACCTAGTGGGGGTTGTATTGTTGTGTGGAAAACTGAGAAATGTTATGCATGTACAAACTATTGTATTTACTGGCAACTGTAAAACATTAATCCCCAATAAATATTTTTATTTTTTAAAAAGTATGATTCTGGGTTCAAGTTTCAGCTCTGTCTCAGATGGTTCAAACTGTTAAGCAATCATTCAACTTCTGTTTGTTTCCATTTCCTTATCTATATAAAGGAAATGCAGAGATTTCTGTTCTAAGAATGAATGAACCTACTACCTCACACTAAATCTTTAAGTTAAATCAAAACATTTTCTCACTGGGTGAAGGGTAGATAGCATAATGCTTATGCAAAGTGACTCTCATGCCTGAGGCTCCAAAGCCCCAGGTTCAATCCCCTATACCACCATAAACCAGATCTAAGCAGTGCCCTGGTGAAAAAATATATATTTTTTTCTCACTATATGTGCTTAGCTTTTAGAAAAAAGTTAGCGTACTATCCAGAATGAGTATTCCAGTATCATGTGGGTTCACACAGACATACTCCCAGCGTAAAGCTTGCATATTGTGCATGTATAATCATTTTAAGTGATAAAATGTAAACTTACCTAAATTATATTTTAAACATCAGGAAAGTAATCCAGAACCAGAGAAAGAGTATGAAAGTGATGATGAGACTAATAAAATACAGCCTATACTGAAGCTCTATGGAGTCAGAGTCTCTCTCTCTGTCACTATATTTTGAATAAACAATAATTAGAACTACATAATTTTGAAAAAGAGTCATCACAATTATTCCTCTTCATAAATATTTTCATTTTAAGCTGTTTCAGCTCAAATTTATACTCTCCTAGTTGTTAGAGACTCTAGCAATTGGTAGATTCCCTTCTATTCTGAAACTATCTTAACTTTTTATTGTTAAATATGGACCTTGTCCTTCATTCTAATTTTGGGCCTCATATTGGTGGCCTCTTTTTTCTTGATGTAGTAGCATACATAGGACTATAGTGTCTAGTAGCTAGATCAATGTGTTGACAGACATTATCGGTAAGTCACTCAACAAGTATCTCTAATTTCACTTACTGTTAATATCACTTATTGATTGTCTGAAGAGAGTTTTTGTTTGTTTGTTTGTTTGTTTTCTGTGTTGGATGGTGATTTGTCTTTCATACCAATTTGGAACTTCCAATGTTAAATACCACAATGTCAATTCCATCTATAAACACCAAACTAAATTTGAAAAACGGCTCAATGAAAAAAACACTGAGGTCCTTTGAACACTAATGCAACTGCATGTGAGAGTTTATTATTACTGGAAACGTCTCCAGAAACTTATTCATTCACTCCCACTGTCTGACTTTTAGGTTCATAACTTTTCAATATGTAATAGTATATATGATATTTATTTTAAAATTTGTATTTATTTATTATTGGATAGAGAACTTGAGGGGAGACAGGGAGGGAAAGAGACAGAGAGACAGCTGAAGCCCTCCTTCACCTCTTCTGAAACATCCCCTCTGTAGATGGAAACTAGCAGCTTGAATCTGGGCCCTTCCACACTGGCATTGTAATGTGAGTGCTTAACCAGGTTCACCACTGCTTGGCTTCAGGTATATATGATATTTAAATGGCATTATTTGAACATAGATGGAATTCACTATATTGTAAGAATTATCTGCTCTCCACAGAATTACTATTATACATTATGGTTATCTCAGATTACTATACAACAGATCCCATCATAATATTTTTAATAAAATATCACTGTCAGACTATTAAATCTCCTGGTTTTACTTCATTGTAGATATTTTGGACTTATTCCATTAGATATTTATAAAGATATATTTAAGCTGCTTCTAGTGAAACCTCTTAAATTTTTTGAAAATTATGATCACTGTATTCTTTTTGTTGAACACACAGAGAGATATCCAATTATGCTTTTCTAAGTTTTCCTTAGCTATGACTATGTGACCAAATCCACAAAAATATTGAATATTTATAGAGCACTAGTACAAAGCATTTTATATCCAAAATAAAAAAATTAATTTTTTTTAAATAAGCATTATATGTGACACATTCATTTACTTTAATTAAGAGTACAACTGTGATTTTTCTGTATATATAGTACAGAGGAAAATCAGGCTTTAACTTTTTTTTACTTTTTTTCTTTCATTTATCTATTTACTAGATGGATGGACACAGAGAGAATTTGAGAGAGGAGGAGGAGAGAAAGAGGGAAAGAGAAAGAGACACCTGCAGCTCGGTTTCACCACATGTGAAGATTTCCCCCTGCAAATGGGGACCAGGGGCTTGAACCCAGGTCTTTGCTCACTGTAGGGTGTACACTTAACCAGTTATGCCACCACCTGGTCCCTAAAAAAGAGGCTTTACATGTTATTTTTAATTTTTTAAAAATATTTATTTATTTATTCTCTTTTGTTGCCCTTGTTGTTTTATTGTTGTAGTTATTATTGTTGTTGTCATTATTGGATAAGACAGAGAGAAATGGAGAGAAGAGGGGAAGACAGAGGGGGGAGAGAAAAATAGATACCTGCAGGCCTGTTTCACCACCTGTGAAGTGACTCCCCTGCAGGTAGGGAGTCAGGGGTTCAAACTGGGATCCTTCCACTGGTCTTTGCACTTTGTACCACCTGCACTTAACCCGATGCGCTACTGCCAGACTCGCTACATCTTATATTTTGTTGATTTTTTTCCTGACATGAAGAGATATTTCAGAAAAAAAATGGCAAAAATGAAACAGGGCCTTGTCACTGGAATCAGACAAGAAAGATATGACAAATGTTTGCAGTTTGCAATGGAAGAAATAAAATTATCCGGGAGTCTGGTGGTAGCGCAGTGGGTTAAGCACACGTGGCACAAAGCACAAGGGCCTTAAGGATCCTGATTCGAGTCCCCCCCATCCCTGCTCCCCACCTGCAAGGGAATTACTTCACAGGCAGCGAAACAGGTCTGCAGGTGTCTATCTTTCCCTCCCTGCCTTTGTCTTCCTCTCCTCTCTCCATTTCTCTCTGTCCTAACAACGATGACGTCAATAAAAACAACAATAAAAAACAAGGGCAACAAAAGGGAAATAAATAAACATTAAAAAATTTAAAATATCAAGTTCTCCCTATTTAATAATATACTTTGGACTTATGCACCCTTATGCTTATAACAACATCATTCACTATAGTCAAAGAGTTGGAAACAGCTTAAATGACCATCAACAGATGACTAGATAAATATATTATTAATATTTACACCATGGGACACTACTCTGAGTGAAAGACATAAAGATATGAAATACAACTACCACATATTTTCACTAATATTTGGAATCATGATACAAGAGGAGGAGGAAGAGGAGAAAGAGATGGAGAGGAAGAGGAAGAAGAAGATAGAAGAAGACTAAAGGGGAGGGGGGGTGAAGGGGGGTAAAGGCAGAGGAAGGAGAGGAGAAAGATAAGGGAGAAAGGGAGAAGGAGGAGAATGGAGAGTGAGGGAGAGGAGAAAAAGGGAGAAAATGAAAGAAGAGGGGAGGAAGAGTAGGAGGAGGAAAAGGGGAAAGCAAAATGTTTCTAAAATTTTGTGAGAAATCCTATAGTGGTTATCTTTGGGAAGTGTGAGTATTTTGACACAGAATTTTGGTGGTGTGTGTGTGGTGTATAACTACACATTGTAAGATTACATTCTTGAAAGCATTATTAATTACAGATAAAAAAAATCTTAGTGCAACTGAGAAAGCTCTGGTACATAACATGAGAATACTGTACTATTAGGAGATGTTTCAGAGCTGTGGTCTCTCTCTCTCTCCCTCTTTCTCCATCCATGTCTCTTTTTATCTGAAAATGGTAACCTAGAGTGATGATTCCCCAGTGTGAGGGAAAAAAGGTGACTTAAATTTCTTCTTCAAATTTTAGAGATAAGTTATTTGAAGTAATATAGGATAAACCTGTATATGACAGCAAGTGAATGACAAATGCCGGACCTATTTCCAATTAAGCACTGACATTCTAGCAACCCTATCTGTCCAGAAATTGTGATGTAGGGATTCATAAACTCTAAAATCATAAAATTCATTGTAATTTGTATTAATTTTGTTTGTAAGAGCTATTTATCCATTTTTTGTTTTGTTTTCTCTGAGCAAATTTTTAATGAGTTTGTTGGCACTTTATCTGTTTCTAGAATGACCCCATAGATTTACTTCTTCCATTAGCAAAGATAATGCACAAACAATATTTTCCTTTACCCAATTTAACTCCAAAATCAGTGCTAATCAAACTCAAGTGTAATATACCATGTGTTGTGAATTCAGATGCTTTGGAAATTCAAAGATTCCTGATTCAATGACCTGTGAAATATTAAAGGCTATTAGTCCTTTTTTGGGGGGGTATAAAAGGTAGATGAAATAGTTTCTTTTTGAAAAATATGAGAATATTCATTTTTAAATTGTATTATATTTACTTCTTGTATAGAGACAGCCAGAAATTGATAGGGTATGGGGAGATAGGGAGAGAGAAAGAAAGACATATGCAGACCTGCTTCACCACTTGCAAAGTTCCCCCTGAATGTGGGGACTAGAGGCTCAAACCTGCATCCTTGCATGTCGTAACATGTACACTTAACCAAGAGCATCACTACAGGACCTGTGAGGAAATAGTTTTCACTACATTAAGCTTTATGGAGATTAGACAGGTGTTATAAGTAGGGCATATGCTTTTCTACTTTGAAAACATTGGTTGAGTTCATATCAAATGTGAGTGTTAATGATTTAGTTCAGGCCAGTATAAGTCTTCAAATTTTTAATGAGTTTGTTGGCACTTTACTTCTAGAAGGATCCCATACACCGTACTTCTTCCATTATCAAAGATAATGTGCAAATGATACTTTTCTTTACTCAATTTAATGCCAAAATCAATGCTAATCAAACTCAAGTATAATATATCTTGTGTTGTAAATTCAAATATTTTTAAAGTTTACATATCTAAAGCACTGAAAAAGTATTGGTTTCACATTCATAGATACATATTTTAATGTGAATATTAGACTAGTTGACAAAATGACTGATGCATGTATTTGTGTGTGAAAAGTTAAATATATAAAGGATAAAACTAGTCTGAGATACTCCATGACTTTTCCATTTTAACTACATTCACCTTCTATGAAAATCACACGAGAGGACTATAGTAATCTTATCACTTGAAGTCATTGTAACTTTGAGAGATAATGAATACTAATCTGACATATTTTGCACTATATACACACAATTTCTTATTGTGGTATACAATTGATGTTAATAAGTCAAGTATGCCTCAAAATTTGAAAATGTATGTAAATATATATAAAAATGTGTATAATAGAAATTAAAAATGAGACAGCCTGTTTGTTCATTTCATAATATAATGAAATTCTAGAATCAATAAAAAAAAAGAAAAAGAAAATCACACGTTCCTTCACTGATTCAGGTGTTTTGGATTCCCCCACTTCCCTCACTGAAACCCTACATTACTATGTGCTTCCAAGCTGTGTGATACTCAGTCAATAACTTTTTTTCTTTCACATCCAGAAGTTATTCAGTTACATTTCTCATTTCATGGGTCAGTTACTTTCTTTGTTCTCATTCTTGAAGGATAAACTCAAGCCTTTCTTACTGAACTGGAGGCTGGTAGTGTGAGTCTTAACTCTGTTATGGATCTAGGATTGTCACAAACGAATTGCTTCTCTTTGCTACAACTTGAGCAATCTATCTTGTATGTTGGACATTCCCATCTCTGTGGGATAAGGAACACAATTCAAACCACACAGATGCTTCCTTATTTGAAATGAATAGAGACTATTGGTGGGTGATAAATCCACAGCTATTTTAAAACTACTAGTCAATAGTCTACTGAGGAATATGTCCAGCTGGAAAAAAAAATAGAGATCATGGAACTGAACTATGGGCAATTTCTCTTGACTTAAATAAAGCTACTAAATGTAGATAAGAATAACATAAATTTCAATTTTGTTCTATTTATAAGTGAAACAAGAGAAAGTTGGAAATCTTATGTTCTAAGTGTTGAAAAGATAAAGTTTAAGCATGTAAAAAGACTTTTTAAAAACTACTACACTGGAGGCCACTTAGAGGTTATCACTGTTATTTGCCTTGTGGCCCTTCTTCCATCTTTAAAAAGCCTTGTGTTTTTATATTTCTTTCTGACTCACAAACCTTATAAGTCTCCTCTAATACCTCTTCATTTCAGTGGGTGAATCTTATCAAAATTATCCTCATAAGACTGTTGTAATTTTATTGTTTACTTGGTAAACAAATACAATCTATACATCACAGGATCTTGATTAAGATCATATCTGCAAAGCTCCTGCCTTAGAAAATCACAGTTTATCTTTATTTATTAGATAGAGACAGCCAGAAATCAAGAAGGAAGGGGGTGATAGAGAGGGAGAGAGACACCTGCAGCCCTGCTTCACCACTTGTAAAGCTTTACCCTTGCAGGTGGGGACTGGGGGCTCCAACCCAGGTCCTTGTGCATTATAATACATGTGCTCAACCAGATGCACTTTTATTTACCTCTGAGAATTGGTAGCAAATTACTTTGATGGAGTGTATTTTATTTGTGGTTTTTTTTTTATTTTTTCTCAGTTGAAATGATAAACTGAAGAGAATTTGTCACCCAACAATATATATACTGTTGTTCTAAGACTCACAAAACCAAAGAAGTATAAGGTTTCCTGATGGGAAATCAAGTAGCCTACTGCAAAAATAAGAAAAGTGAAAGTATAAATTCCACTACCTAAGAAAATGTCAGTCAAGATAGTCTGATGGGAATGGGACATAACCACAGGCTACTTTAATTCTTCAGTAATAAAATCCTCAAATTGCTAGCTGTCCACTGAGTTCCAAAATCAGAGAATTGATATAATGCTACTGACTTATTTCTTTTCATTGAAGATAAACATTGGCAACGTAATTTTAAAAATGTAGACTTGCTCCAGAAGAATAATGGATTGACAACATGATGCACAGAAATCCAATGGAAGGTCCATAGGAACAACTGTACAGGGAAAGCTTCACAACTAGTGGAGCAATGCTAAGATGTTTCTCATTTTCTTTTCTCTTTCTCCCTCCTTCCATTCTCTTCTCTTCTCTTCTCTTCTCTTCTCTTCTCTTCTCTTCTCTTCTCTTCTCTTCTCTTCTCTTCTCTTCTCTTCTCTTCTCTTTGTCCCATACTCTTTTTTTTTTAATTTAGAGTCTTCTTTGTGGCTGGGTGGTGGTGCACCTGGTTGAGCACACACATTACAGTTCTCAATGACCAGGGTTCAATCTCCCAGTCTCCACCTGCAGGGGAAAAACTTCATGAGTGGTGAAATATGGCTGCAGTTGTCTCTCAGTCTCTCTCTCTCTCTGTCTCTATCTATCTCCTCCTTCCCTCTCTATATCTGAATTTCTATATAAAATAAATAAAGATAATAAAACATTTTTAAAGAGTCTTCCAGGCAAGATTGCAAAGAGAATTGTAATTTTAGAGTGCTGGTTTATGTAAACTTATGAACTAAATGCATAATAAACCAAAATAATAGTGATACGGAAGAACAACATCTCAAAAATACAATAGGGAACTATACAGACAGATTAAAATCAAACATATTTTATCAGAAATTTATATAGATAAGGGGGTCAGGTGGTGGTATACCTGGTTGAGTGCACCATGTTACAATGTGTAAGGACCTAGGTATAGCCCCCACTTCCCACCTGCAGGGAGAAAGCTTTGCAAGTGGTGAAGCAGTGCTACACATATCTCTGACCTTCTCTATCTTCCCCTTCCCTCTCAACTACCGGCTGTCTATATCCAATAAATAAATTAAGATCATAAAAATTTGAAAAAGAAATCTATATTGATAAAAGCATACAAAGAGTCACTTGTAAACTTGACCTACTGTAGTTGCTATTTTTCTATTAGAATTAGATACTTTTATGAAAAGTTTAAAGCCATATATGACAGTTTTCTTTAAAATTTTTACATATATATATAAATATATACATATTTTTAAAATTTTATGTATTTATTTGAGAAGAAAGAAGGAGAAACAGATAGAGACTTAATATCATTGTTTCACTCCTTGGGACCAGGGACTTGACCTTGGGTTCTTAGTTATGGTAGCATGTGTGCTTACTGGGGTCTTAATAATTCTTACTAAGATTAATTGGTTAGATGTCAAGACAGATGTATCTGACTAGTGTCACTTCTAGATTCTTTTTTTTTTTAATAGTTCTATTTGAACTTTGAGCAGAATTGTGGAGATTCCACAATGGTACCACTCTGCTGTGTGGTACCACTATGTTGAATGCTACCACTCTGAAATCCCTGAAGTCCCAGACACCCCAAGTTTAATCTTTGGCTTCACTATATGGCAAAGCATGTCAGTGCTCTGCCTTGTCATTTTATTTTCTTTATACTACTTTGAAATACATACATGTATATTTAATAAAGTAAACATAAAAAGAACTTTGGTTGAACATCAATGTTTCTAGGCTTAATAAAATCTTGATATATGAGTCCTTTGGTGTCTGGTGTATCATATAAAAATCTTGTAAGTCATCACTCTACATAAAAAAATGAACATGATTTAAAAACACCCAGAAGACTACTTGTGTTACAATGCACAAGTACTCCAAGTTCAAGCCCCTTGGCCCCACCTGCAGAAGGAATGCTTCACAAGTGGAAGAGCAGAGCTGTAGATACCTCTATTTTTCCCTTTCAATCTCCCTTTTCCTCTCAACTTCTACCCAGTTCATATATATATATATATATATATATATATATATATATATATATATATTGAGGTTGTAATGCATTTGTCTACAAATTTAGAATGAAGGGCCAAGTGGTAGTGTACCTAGTTGAGCACACATGTTACAAATTCAGAATGATAGGTAGGAAAACTGAGAATTAGACTTACTAGAGGAGAAAACACAGAATAAATATCTCCGGAGAAGCATAGAATGAGGAGGAAAACATTAAGAGACACATTTTAATAATGAATTCTGGAAGGCTTATTATTTTTTTTTTCCTTTTTTAAATTTCTTTATTAGGGAATTAATGTTTTACATTCAACAGTAAATACAATAGTTTGTACATGCATAACAATCCCCAGTTTCCCATATAACAATACAACCCCCACTAGGTCCTCTGTCATCCTTCCTGGACCTGTATTCTCCTCACCCACCCACCCCCACCCCAGAGTCTTTTACTTTGGTGCTATGATACACCAATTCCATTTCAGGTTCTACTCATTTTTTTCTTCTGATCTTGTTTTTCAACTTATTATTTTAAAAAGTTAACTTTATAATAGCAAGGTTTATGAAAGAAGAAAAGTCCACTTTTGTGAATGATATCTTTTAGAGTCCCAACTACTAGCACTTTACATAAAGATTAACTAAATTCCCTCATTATTTTATCAGGGAAAGGGGGAAAACAACCATTTTTGAAACACACCAGCATAACTATCGTCTTCAATGACCTTTCCCTTAAAGAACCAGTTTAATTACAGCCTAACTTAGGAATTTTGTCATACTCTAGCCAAATCTAGGTGTTTTATGGTCATCTATATGAAAGAAGATAAATAATATGTTCCAGTCACCCTATACCATCTTGGAGACTTGGATTAATTATAGAACTATAGATTGCTTTCCCATTCCACACATCTTACCAGAATAGTTCTAAAGTTCTACTTACTGGGGCTGGACAGTGTTGCTTCTAAATGATTTCACATTAGTATGGTTGTGAATCAGATTTCAAGACCTTGGTCCCCACCATCAGGGGAAAAATCTTCATGAGCAGTGAAATGGCATTACAGGTCTCTCTCTCTCTCTTTCTCCTTCACTACACTTAAAAAAAAATATTTGTTATTGAATAATGCTTAATAAGATTTTAGGATAACAAACCTACAGTTACACACAATACCCACCAAAGTGCCATGCCCCATCCCCTCAATTAAAAGCTTCCCTACTATTTATTTCTATCTGGGGATATGGACCAACATTCTTTTTTTTTTTTTTCTGGGCTTTATTTTATTATTAGCAGTTTAGGTCTCTGACTATAAAACCTTTCTCTTTTTTTTTTTTCTGCTCTATGTCTTAATGCTTTTTCAGCCACCAATTTGCAGATGTCACTATGTTGCCATCCTGACCTACCTGAGCAGAGGGCCTCACCAGTGAGTCCTGAAACTCCACCTCCCCAGAACTCTACCCCACTGAAGTAAGACAGAAACAGGTTAGGAGTATGGATTGAACTTTCAATGTCCCTGGTCAGTGGAGAATCAATTACAGAAGCCAGTCATTCCACCTTCTGCACCCCATAAAAATATTTGGTTCATACTCCCAGAGGGATAAAGCATAGGGAAACTGCCAATGGAAGGGAGGGGATACAGAAATCTGCTGTTGGGAATTACATGGAATTGTACCATCTTATCCCACAATCATGTTAATCATTATGAACAGAATATCTACTACAGAAGAAATCTAAAAGGCCAACAAACATGAAAAAATGCTTGAGGTAACTCATTGTCAGAGAAATGCAAGTGAAGACAACAGTGAGATGCTTCACTTCTATTAGAATGCCAAATGTCAGAAAAGGCAGTAGTAACAAATGCTGGAGAGACTGTAGGACAAAGGAACCCTTCTGCACTGACCTTGCAATTTCTCTCCTGAGGATATATACTTAGGAACCAAACTTGCCCATCCAAAAAGATTTATGTATACCTATGTTCATAGCAGCAGAGTTTGTAGTAGCCAAAACCTGGAAGCAACCTGGGTGTCCAACAACAGATGGGTGGTTGAGTAATTGTGGTCTATATATACAATGGACTACTACTCAGCTATTTAAAATGGTGAATTCACTTTTTTCTCCCCATCTTGGATGGAGTTTGAAAAAATCATGTTAAGTGAGATAAGTCAGAAACAAAAGGATGAATGGGATGATCTCACTCATGGACAAAAGTTGAAAAAGAAGATCAGAAGGAAAACACTAAGCAGAACTTGGACTGGAGACGGTGTATTGCACCAAAGGAAAAGTCACTAGGGTGGGGTGTGGGGAGGGTTCAGGTCCTGGAACATGATGGCAGAGGAGGACCTAGTAGGGGTTGAATTGTTATGTGAAAAACTGGGAAATGTTATACATGTGCAAACTATTACATTTTGCTGTCAAATGTAATGACGAATTTTTTTTTTAATCCTCTATTCTTCCCTCTCATTTTTCTCTGTTCTAGAAAAATAAAAATACATAAATGTTTAAAAATAAAATAAAAACTTTATTAAAAATAATAATTAAAAGAAGATTTAGCACAGACACTCTTACATATAGATTGTACTTCACTATCAATAAAACAACACTATAAGGGGTGGAGTCAAGATGGTGGCATGGGGACATCTCCTGACTTTTTCTCTGCAAAGTGGCTGCTTTAAACCTGGAAATTCTAAGTGAGGATAAGAATTCCAGGCCACTGGTAGAGGAAGTTTACAAAAGAAATCAGAGCAGAGGCAAAGAAGAAAGCCACAGATCACATATAGGCTCCATCAGGCTACAAAAGGACAAAGCACATTGAGAGGAATTTCTGTGAGTTAAAATTGGCCCTCTGCATGGCCCCTGCACCCCAACCCTCACTCCAGAGGCCTAAGGGAACCAGCCACAGACAAATAGGACACCTGTGGAGACACCTCATACTCTAGACTCCAGACTCAGCAGGAGCCATCAGAAGGAGCTGTTTTTTTTTTTGTTGTTTGTTTTGTTTTGTTTTCCCTATTTCTCTCAAGGGGACTGGAACTCTTTCTGATAGGTCAACTTCTCTGACCAATCTTTTGCCAATTCTGGGGCCTGTAGAACATTCTGCCTTAGCTTTTCATTTTTTGTTGTTGTTGTTGTTGTTTTCTTCAACTCTAGTTCTTTAGCTTATGTTGCTTTTCGAAATTGTTTTTGCTTTGACTAGGAAGGTGGGGAGATTTAGGATAGACAATTAGGAATATTTCAAACTGCAGACTGATCTTCAGGTTTTTTTTTTTCCTTTGTCGTCTTTTTGTTTTGCTTTGGCTTTTCTTTATTTTTAACGACAGAGAAACAGAGACAAAGTCACAGAGAGACCACAGCGTCACTCAGCTCTGGCTTATAGTTATGGTTATTAGTCTCTTGTCTGAGTTATGACATGTGAAAATCTTCTCCCATTCTGTGAGAGGTCTCTTTGTTTGGGTTATGGTTTCTTTTGCTGTGCAGAAGCTCTTCAGTTGGATGTAGTCCCATTAACTAGTTTTTGTTTTAGTCTTCCTTGCAGTTGGGTTTGTATCCTTGAAGATGCCCTTGAGGTTTAGATGGGAAAGTGTTCTACCAATGTTTTCCTCTAAGTATTTTGATAGTTTCCTTGATACATTTGGAATGGACTTTTGTTGCTGGTGAAATAAAGTGGTTCAGTTTCAGTCTTCCGCATGTTTCTACTCAGTTTTACTATTTATTGAAGAGATCTTCCTCCCTCCATTTAATACTTTGGACCCCCTTATCAAAGATTAGATGCACGTAGGTGTGGGGTTTTATTTCTGGGCTTTCAATTCTGTTCCACTGGTCTGTGAAGTATAAGAATAGGCTCATGTAGTTATGCTAAAATCTTCAGCTACAGGATTATGATTTTTGAGCCCAGTAGTATAATCCAAATCTTAGTTTTAATCTAAACAATTGACTAGAGTCAATAAAGTAACCTTTAGTTCAAAACCCAAGAATAGTAGCATAGTAGTATCCATGCAAATTTATCAATAACTATTTTAATGACAATGATCAGCATTTCAAAGGATAAAATTTGTCAGAGGGAATAAAATAATTAGACCCCATTATAGGAAATTCCATATCTATGTAACTCAATGCATATAAACTTTTTAAAAAAGATAATAAAGTGATATATGATATTAACATTAGTAATAGCTATATGGAGATAATGCAGGCATAAAAGCTAGGGAAATTCCTAGAGATTAAGAAAATCATCACAATATTATAAAGGAGGGCATTTTTGAAGAAAATTATTTTTAAAAATAATATTTATGTGTTTAAAAATTATGCCTCAAAAGATATGAGGCAGTAACTGGTAGAGACACAAAGAAAAGAAAAGTTAGTAAGTCCACTATTACATAAGGAATTTAAACATACCTTTATCAATAATGGGCACATCAGGAAGGCGGGATATTAGGATGTTGCTGAACACAGTACAATCAATTAACTAGATTCAAGTGTCACTTACTTCTTCATGTAACAACAGAATACACATTTTTCTCAAACTTTCAAGGAACATACAGAAAGATCATTTTCTGCTGAATAAGTTACTGTTTAACAGATGCTGAGATATTGAAGTCATTTCAGAACACAGTAGTATTAAGCTAGAAAACACTAACAGAAAAAAAAAAAAGCTACAAGTTCCCAAACACTTAGAAATTAAGGAACACATTTCTAGAAATATGGATCAGCATGTTTCATTTTTATAGTGTCTTATTATTATTGTTGTTGTTGTTATTATTATTATTATTGAAAGAAATAGAAAGAAACCAGAACACTGCTATCTCTGTATTATGGTGGTGCTGAGGCTTGAACCTCAGACCTCAGGTCTGAAAATAATTTGCATAGCCATTATGCTGACTCTCCATCCCCTAAGTTTTCTAAATTATAACTTAATTTGTACTAAATGCAAATTTAAGTACAAAATACCAAAGTGTAGAACAGACAAATGCCTCAGAGACCTCACAAAAGAAAATATACACATAGCAAATATATTCATGAAAAGTTGGCCTGTATCATGGCATAAAGAAATGTAAAATAATATAAGAAAATAGCAAAAGAGCCCTCACCAGCATATTTGTTATGATTATGATTATTATCAAGAAGAGTGCTTATCACTAGTTTACGATGGTGTGGTTGACTGAATCTGGGTACATAGTCCAGTTTGTCCAACTTATACAAATAGTTAATGAAGTTGATTTTTCTATTGTTTTTCTTTCCAAGTTTTATATAGCTAAAAGTTGATTTTTTTTAGATAGAGAGAAGTAGATACAAAGACATAGGTAGAAAGGCATCACAATACTGAAACTTGCCCCATTTTGATCTAGGCTGCATCTTAACCTGGGATATGCTCTGACAAAGCAGGAATACTATCTAGGTGAGCTATTTTAGCTGCTTGAATTGAAGCATTGGAAGATGATTGTGTCTATAAGGTATAGTTTGAAAATTCTTCTCATCCAATAAGTGAACCCAAGAGCAGCAAGACAGAAGTATATAATCCAATGTAAAACTATTTTACAAGTTTATTTGAGTATAGCATATGCCCATGGTCACCGTGTTTACATAAAGTTATTTGACGAAGTCATGTCTTGATATGCAAGTAAACAGACAGACATCATATATCCATGGGTGCATGATTAGTAGCTGGGGAAGTTGATCAATGACTTTAAGGCAGGACTTACCTGTTTTACATCTCTGGAACCACATCCCAAAGAAGAGAAGTGCTTTCATTTAGCTCTTCTTCTTCTTCTTCCTCTTCTTTTTTTTTTTTTTTAGATTTTATTTATTTTTGAGAAAGAACCAGACATCACTCTGGCACATGTGCTGCTGGGGATCGAACTTGAGACCTCATGCTTGAGAGTCCAAAGCTTTATCACTGTGCCACCTCCCATACCACTCTAACTCTTCTTAAATGAATAAATACCTTAAAATAGATATGGTGGGCCTAGATCTCTAACAAATACCTCTCTTCTCCATCACTGGTCACTTCTATCAAGAACATCATTATAAGCCCTCTTATGGGTCTGCACAGGACCTTGTCTGTTGCTATGCTTCACATTGGTTTGGTCTCACTCTCCCCTGCCGGGAGATTTGGTTTGGCCCTCGCTAGTTTTCTCGCTACTCCCTTCTCCCCACCCCCCTATCCTACGTACTTCCTGAGTTCCTGTGGAAGCCACTGGAGGAGAAGGATGCAGGACAGATCTGTGTGGTGATTAGTTTAGGAGTCCCTCTCTGTCGCGGGAGGACAAAGACAGAGAGCACATGTTTGCCTGCTCGTGAAAAAAGATTAAACTGCGTTCTCAGCTCAGCCTTGTGTCTCTGGTCGTCTCTGTTACCCGCCCCTGAATCCAGCCCCGGGGTAAAACACCTGTCCATAATGTAAAACAGCCTCCAAATGGCTGAATCAGCCTACTCTGAAACTCAAGAAAGACCGGTCCTGAAACGAGTGCAGCCTAGAATGTTCCTAGCTGTGACGATGGACTATGAGCTCAAACTGACAGGGATGCAGGTTCCTGTGCTAAACATGGATAGATGGGCCCTAAGTGAGATCAATATAATTTACAGTTAGCAGTATTTATATACTTTCTTCATATTTGGGAGGTATTTTCTGCCCTAATTGAGCTTTTTAGTCCTATTCTCAACTGACATAATTTTCCAAGACAATACTTTCATCTTACCTGCATGTTAACTATTGGGCTCAGAAAAAAAAAATTACTAAAGTCATGGGGCCCCTTGGAATATACATAAAATGGACTCCCTAGCTTCTTCCCACACCAAGACCCTTTGTCCCATCTGCTCTATCCTTACCTTTTGGTTCCTGATCATTAAGCCATTTGTTTTGCTTTATATCTTAATGCTTTTCAGCCACCACATTGAGGATGCTGCCATGACACCAACCTGACTTCCCTGGACAGATGACCTCAACATTGTGTCCTGGAATTTCACCTCCCCAGAGCACCACCCCACTAGGGAAAGATAGAAACGGGCTGGAGGTATGGATCAACCTGCCAATGTCCATGTCTACTGGAGAAGCAATTACAGAAGCCAAACTTCCCACCTTCTGCACCGCATAAAATATTTTGGTTCAGACTCCCAAAGGGATAAACAATAGGGTAACTTCCAATGGATGTAATGCAGGACTCTGGTGGTGAGAATTGCACTGAATTATACCCCTCTTATCCCACAATCTTGTTAATCATTGTGAAATCACTAATAAAATAAAATAGCCTAGGAGGTGACACAGTCATAAGCATAAGGTCCTAGGTTCAGCTTATATAAGCCAGAGTGATGCTCCGGTTCTCTGCCGTTTTTCCTCTTTCTCATTAGAAAATAAACACATGTATAAATAAATAAATGCATAAATAATATAGGTAAAGTAACATTATAACAAGTTCAAATGAGTTGTCATTGTGTGAACTAATAATTTGTCTTTAAAGATATAGTCACTCGTTTTACATAAGGGAGACACCAGAGCAACACAGCTGTGCTATTGGCAGCACTGGCTACTAAGCCCAGGTCCAAATGCATGCAGGTCTAGTGTACTACCTGCTGAGAGGCCTCCATGTCCTTAATTGTATTTTAATATCGTAAATAACTATTTATGACTATTTTATCATTAGAGTTAACTAATGGAGAAAACCAAAAACTGGTGATATTTTGCTGTGTTAGGTAAATGCCTTTCCTACAGATAATCAAATTTTCCTCTCCAAATCACAACTGTAGCTGAGTTCAGCAAGGTATTAAGACCTGCAAATAAAAAGCACCATCACGTAGAACACAGAGGAGAAATAGCTCCATTGCTTACCACTTCTCATAAATGTCCTAACAGACTCTTCTGTCCCTTTTGATTTTCTGTATGTTACAATGGCTTATATAAATAAAACACTCTGTGTGCATCTCTCTGTTCATATTAACTTGTTATTTTTATTAGTTTATTCTATATTTGTTTTAAGAAGACAACATTCATAGTTAAGATAGAAATTCATGACTTTACTAAGTGAATATAAGTATGTATGTATATATGTATAGTATAGTAACTAGGCAAGATGATTTATTGGCTATATTTCACCTGTTAAGAATTATTCATAGATTTGAGAATACACAGTATACCGTAAAAGGGGAAACTAATGAGATAAAGGAGATAAATTATTCCATACAAAAATAGAAAGAAAAGCTGAAAATTTAGTAATTTGATTTATCTTATTGTCTATTTAGATGTGCATATGTTTAGTCAGACTTTGCTTAATTTAGTTATCTACTTCTATGCCACTATAAGTATGCCTGCATTTATAAATATTAGACTATTTCACTTATTTACATCTGCTAATTCTTAAATTACATTTTACAATCTTAAAGATTGGTAAAACCACTGCTTTAAAATGAAATACCAATTAAACATTACTTATTTCCTATTTAAAAAAACCTAGGAGAGAATTTATTTCCTTAACTAAAGTAAGTTTCACCATATTCATGAACTTTCAGGGACACAATTTGTCTTATTAAAAATACATAAGCTAATATATCACATGAAGAATGCATTATGCCCATAAAGTATCATAATTGAAATAAATAGAATGGGATGCCACAATGAAAGATTAATGATACAATTGGTTGTTCACTCCATCACTCATCTTATTTAGGATGTTATTTCAATGAAAAATGTATAAATATAAATTTCCACCTAATGTTAGGATATTTAATTTGATTTATTAGACAGGCATTTTCAAATTATTATTTAATAAAGGTGCCGGAATGGTTTCACCAGTCAAACAGCTATAACACAGTAAATTCATTTCTAAAATATTACTGAACTGCCATAACTGTTTTGTGATTTACAATAGAAAAATTCCCAAACCAGATACTTGGACACTACAAGATTAACTCTCTGTTGATCCAACCAATTCTATTACGCCATTGAAAATCCCAGTGATATTGTGACCTGAGATCACAGAAATAGAAGGCTTTGCCAGTGAAAATACATAAGTTAAAGTTCTAAAAGTATAGGTATCTGGCATTGTCTAGTCTATGACTCTTCACCATAGTACAAATATAAAAATATATTGAGAGTAAAGCATATTAATTCACTTAGATAGTGTGCTGCTTCTGCATGTGTGAAGCCTGAGTTCTAGTCCAAACCCCAACATATTAAAGGAAGTCTCATTGCTGTGATGCCTCAATCTCTCTCTCTCCTTCTACAGAGAGAGAGAGAGAGAGAGAGAGAGAGAAAGAAAGAAAGCAGGACAGAGAGATATTTCACCAGGTAGGGACTTGCCATGGGTGCAGCCCAGATTTGAGGTCCAGCATTATATAGAAGTGCTATGGCATTTCAGGGAACCATAATGCTATGATATTTCTCCTTGTTTCGCTTTCTGCCTATCTGTATCTTCATGAAAAAGTGATCTGTAGTGGTACAATTGTATGAAGGAGACCTAATGCTGGGGGTGGGGAGAAGATGATTAGGGAGGAGTTGTCCCTCTGCCCTTCTCTCTCACCATCCCTCCCTGGAATATTCTAATTAAGTTTGAATGCTAGAAACATATTCATTTAAGTTTATAGTAAGTATATAAGAACAAGAGAAACAGAAACTATTAAGATTAATAGAACATAGAGAATAGCTTTATTGATTTTCAAAGTTTTATCATTTAGTTGGAGTTTTATGGAGTACAGAACAGTTGTTGGCATCTAAGCACAATTTCTCTCCTCCCCGTGACAGATATCTGAAAAACACTCTCATCCCCAACTTAGGAGATAACCCAAGACTCTCACTTTCCTTCTTGCCCAGAGATTTTTGTTTGACGTAATAAACCCACTCAATTCAAACTTTGTGCCGTGTTTTATTTTTCTGTCATTTTTCTTAAATTTCACCTACAAGTGAGATCATATAATATTTGTCCTTAATTGAATATAATTCCTTCAAATTCCATTAAAGATGAGGTAAATGGGATAAATTCATCATTTTTAACACTTCAGTGGCATTTATTAGTGTATAATAACACAAATTATTTAGCCACTCATCTTCCCTCGGTTATTTGGGCTATTAAAACTGCACTGCTAGGAGTACATATTAATGCCTTTCCCTCCACCAAAGGTCTGTGGGGTTTACAGTTAATGATATTTATATATTCTTCCCATATTTGGGAGCTACTCTCTGTCCTGATCCAGCTTTCTAATCTTATCCTCAATTCTGACATCATCTTCCCAGACAATACTTTCAGCACACCTGCATGTCAAGCTCAGGCAAAACTAGTAAAGTCCTGTGTCCTTTAGAATCTACCAAAATTAGACATCCTAGCTTCTTCCAACATGAAGAGAGATCCCCCCAAATGTTTCCTGCTATATTCTTACCTTTAGGTTCCAGATTATTTAATAATTTATTCTGCTTTATATCTTAATGCTTTTCAGCCACCAAGTTGCATGAAAGCAGCCTTACTTCTCTGGGGAAACAACCTCAACAATGCATCCTGGAAATCCACCTCCCTAGAGCCCTACCCCACAAGGGAAAGACAGAAATATGTAGGGAGGGGGGTTCCCGGAAGATGGCAGACTGAGAAGCTGCTAGTGGCTGAGCTCTGACCACATCTCCTGGAAACGGTAGGATTTTCTGCCTTTTAGTAGGCCAGCCAATAAGGGGTCCTAGCAGTTACACCAAGGAGGTGACTATAACTTAATTTGGGTTAAGAATTAGAGTAGGAAAAAAGGGGAAAAGAATTTTTTTCTTCCTTTTAATTTCTAAGCATAACTCCCCCCCACCCCCATAACCAGTCCCTGGGGACCAGATCCTAGCAGGATACCCTGCTAGGAGCTCCTTTTCTTTTCCAAATTCCTGTCCCACCAGGGAGTATCATTAATTCTAAGTATATACCCTTCTGAAACTTCTGGCCTTTTTTCTTTCTAAGTTGCCAAACCCCCCCACCTCACCCCACATAGCTAATCAAATAATTAAAAATAAATACATAAAAAAACCTTTCCTTTCACTGTCCTTTTATAACTGTTCTTTTTCTAATATTTTTCTTTTTTTCTCTCTCTCTCTGTATTTTTTTTCTTTTTCTCATTATTGTCATCCTTTCTTCCTTAATCCTACAGCTTCGAAAGTCACAGCCCCCAGCCCCAACATCAACAAACAGTGTGCTTTTTTGAATTCACTGATACACATTTGGGAATAACCTTTCACTGCTCTTTAATTACAGCTCTTTTTCTTATCTTTTCCCTTTTCTCTCTCTTGCCTCTTTTTTTATCTTATCATACACTGCTTACTTCTTCTTTGCCTTTCTGAATTTGTGAATTGTTTTGGGGAAGAAATCTGACTCAGAGTGGACTTTCTATGTGTGTATCTCTGCTCTAGCTCCATTTCCCCTCTTTTTATCCCTAGAATATACAGTGGATAATAGATTTGCATAATTGTCTATTCTAGCTATACTTTTTTTTTCTCTTTCTTCTTCACTGGGATTTGGTTACTATTTATTCACAGACTGGAGAAATTGTTTGGCTAACTGGTAATGATTAAACTGCTTCAATACTTGCTTCATTACTACTGTAATTCCTGAGGTTGGTGAGTGCAATTGTCATAAAGGTATTTAGTACAGTGTACTTGAACTCGAGACACAACTGAGGAACAACAGAGCATAAAAAAAAAGAAACAGAGAAATCAAAAAATGGGTAGATCAAAAACAAATAAAACTGCTACTCCAATGAATGAAGACAGGAGCCCAGAAGAAACTACAAATCAGCCAGAAGTAACTATAGATAAAAAAGTATGCAAGCAATCATGAACTTACTAATCACAGAAATGAAAACAACATAGGAGGAAAGGAATGGCAGTATTAGGGAAACAACAGTTGAGACCCCCCCCAAGGAAAATACTGATTATCTTGAGGCAATTAGAGAACTGAAACCTGAAATAGCTGTAATGAAGAAAGAAGCTGAAGCAAGGGAAAGCAGACTAACAGAAGCAGAAAACAGAATTAGTCAGACAGAGGATGAGTTAAAGAAAACGAAGAAAGAGGTGAAAGAGCTTAAAAAGAGATTGAGAGAAACTGAAAACAACAACAGAGACATATGGGATGATCTCAAAAGAAGTAACATTCACATAATTGGCCTGCCAGAGGAAGAAAGAGAGGAAGGGGAAGCAAACATTCTAGAGGAAATAATACAAGAAAACTTCCCAGACCTCAATAACAGAAAGGACATCAAGATTCAAGAGGCCCAGAGAGTTCCAAACAGAATCAACCCAGACCTAAAGACACCAAGACACATCATAGTCACAATGAGAAGAAATAAGGATAAAGAAAGGATCCTGAAGGCTGCAAGAGAGAAACAAAAAGTCACATACAAGGGAAAACCCATAAGATTATCTGCAGACTTCTCCACTCAAACTCTAAAAGCCAGAAAGGAATGGCAAGATATCTATGGAGCCCTGAATGAAAAAGGGTTTCAACCAAGGATAATATATCCTGCTAGAATTTCATTCAAAGTAGATGGAGGGATCAAAACCTTCTTAGACAAACAACAGTTAAAGGGGGCAACCATCACCAAGCCGGCCCTGAAAGAGGTTCTAAAAGACATCTTATAAACAAGAACATCACTATAATACTTACAATATATCAGAGCAAACAAAAAAAAATTTTTTTGAACAATGGCACTACAATACATTAAATCCATAATATCAATAAACATCAATGGCTTAAACTCACCCATCAAAAGGCACAGGGTGGGGGGATGGATCAGAAAACATAATCCAACCATATGCTGCTTGCAAGAATCCCATCGGTCACAACAAGATAAACACAGACTTAAAGTGAAAGGATTGAAAACTATCATACAGGCTAACGGACCACAAAAAAGGGCAGGAACAGCCATTCTCATCTCAGACACTATAGATTTTAAATTAAATAAAGTAATAAAAGATAGGCAAGGACATTACATAATGATTAGAGGATCAATCAGCCAAGAAGACTTAATAATTATTAACATCTATGCACCCAATGAGGGACCATCTAAATACATCAAGCAACTACTGAAAGAATTTCAAAAATATATCAATAGTAATAAAATAATAGTGGGAGACTTCAATACCACACTCTCACACTTAGACAGATCAACAAAGCAGAGAACCAATAAAGATACAAAAGAATTGAATGAAGATATTGACAGACTAGACCTCTTGGACATTTTCAGACTCCTTCACCCCAAAAAAACTGGAATACACCTTCTTTTCAAATCCACATAACACATACTCAAGGATAGACCACATGTTAGGCCACAAAGACAGCATCAATAAATTCAAGAACATTGAAATCATCCCAATTGTCTTCTCAGACCAATGTGGAGTAAAACTAACATTTAACAACAAACAGAAAATTCTTAAAAGTCACAGAATTTGGAAACTAAACAACATACTCCTTAAAAACCACTGGGTCAGAGACTCACTCAAGCAGGAAATTCAAATGTTCCTGGAAACAATTGAAAATGAAGACACAACCTATCAAAATATTTGGGACACAGCTAAAGCAGTACTGAGAGGGAAACTTATAGCCATACAATGACATATTAAACACCAAGAATCTCAAATGAACGACCTTACTGCACACCTCAAAGACTTAGAGGAAGAGGAACAAAAGAACCCTAAAGCAACCAGAACTCAGAAATCACTAAAGTTAGAGCTGAAATAAATACATCGACAATAAATGAACCATACAAAAGATCAATGAAGCCAAATGTTGGTTCTTTGAAAGATTAAACAAAATTGACAAATCCCTAGCCAGACTAACCAAACAAAAAAGGGAGAAGACTCAAATTAATAGAATTGTAAACGATGCAGGAGATATCACACTGACACCACAGAAATCCAAAGAATCGTGTGAAACTTCTATGCAGAACTATACGCCACCTAGCTAGAGAATCTGGAAGAAATGGAACAATTCCTAGAAGCATATGCCCTTCCAAAACTGAACCAAGAAGAACTACAAAATCTAAAAGCACGAATCACAGACAAAGAAATTGAAACCATTATTAAGAATCTCCCCAACAACAAAAGTCCTGTACCAGATGGCTTCACAAATGAATTATACAAAACTTTCAGGAAACAATTAGTACCCATACTTCTTAAGCTTTTCCATAAGATTGAAGAAACAGGCATACTACCTTCCACCTCCTATGAAGCCAACATCACCCTGATACCAAAAGCTGATAGGGACAGAACAAAAAAGGAAAACTATAGACCAATATCTCTGATGAACATAGATGCCAAAATATTAAACAAGATCTTGGCCAACCAGATACAGCAAAACATCAAAAAGATTGTTCATCATGACCAAGTGGGATTCATCCAAGGAATACAAGGTTGGTTCAACATCCGTAAGTCAATCAATGTCATTCACCACATCAATAAAAGCAAAGCCAAAAACCACATGATTATCTCAATAGATGCAGAGAAAGGCTTTGACAAAATCCAACACCCATTCATGCTCAAAACTCTACAAAAAATAGGAATAGATGGGAAATTCCTCAAGATAGTGGAGTCTATATATAGCAAACCTACAGCCAACATCATACTCAATGGACAGAAGCTGAAAGCATTCCCCCTCAGATCAGGGACTAGACAGGGCTGTCCACTGTCAGCATTATCTCTTCAACATAGTATTGGAAGTTCTTGCCATAGCAATCAGGCAAGAGAAAGAAATCAAAGGGATACAGATTGGAAGGGAAAAGTCAAGCTCTCACTATTTGCAGATGATATGATAGTATACATAGAAAGACCTAAAGAATCCAGTAGAAAATTACTTGAAGTTATTAGGCAATATAGCAAGGTATCAGGCTACAAAATCAATGTACAAAAATCAGTGGCATTTCTTTATGCAAACACTAAATCTGAAGAAGAAGACATCCAGAAATCACTCCCATTTACTCTTTCAGCAAAATCAATCAAATACCTAGGAATAAAGTTGACCAAAGAAGTGAAAGACTTGTATGCTGAAAACTGAGTCACTACTCAAGGAAATAGAAACTGATACCAAGAAATGGAAAGATATCCCATGCTCATGGATTGGAAGAATAAATATCATCAAAATGAATATTCTCCCAGAGCCATATACAAATTTAATGCAATACCTATCAAAGTTCCACCAAGCTTCTTTAAGAGAATAGAACAAACACTACAATCATTTATCTGGAACCTGAAAACACCTAGAATTGCCAAAACCATCTTGAGGAAAAGAAACAGAAATGGAGGCATCACACTCCCAACCTGAAAATATATTATAAAGCCATCATCATCAAAACAGCATTGTACTGGAACAAAAATAGGTCACACAGACCAGTGGAACAGAATTGAAAGCCCAGAAATAAATCCCCACACCTATGGACATCTAATCTTTGATAAGGGGGCCAAAAGCATTAAATGGAAGAAGAAGGTTCTCTTCAATAAATGGTGCTAGGAAAACTGGGTTGTAACATGCAGAAGAATGAAATTGAACCACTTTATCTCACCAGAAACAAAAATCAATTCCAAATGGATCAAAGATCTAGATGTCAGACCAGAAACAATCAAATACTGTGAGGAAAACTTTGGTAAAACAGTTTCCCACCTACACCTCAAGGACATCTTTAATGAAATAAACCCAGTTGCAAGGAAGACTAAAGCAGAAACAAACCAATGGGACTACATCAGATTGAAAAGCTTCTGCACATCCAAAGAAACCATTAAACAAACAGAGAGACCCCTCACATAATGGGAGAAGATCTTCACATGCCATACATCAGATAATAAACTAATCACCAAAATATATAAAGAGCTCAGCAAACTTAGCACCAAAAAAGCAAATGACCCCATCCGAAAATGGGCAGAGGATATGAACAAAACATTCACTACAGAGGAGAACCAATGAAAAACTGCTCTAGGTCACTGATTGTCAGAGAAATGCAAATTAAGACAACACTAAGATATCACCTCACTCCTGTAAGAATGGCATACATCAAAAAGGACAGCAGCAACAAATGCTGGAAAGGATGTGGGGACAGAGGAACCCTTTTACATTGCTGGTGGGAATGTAAATTGGTCCAGCCTCTGTGGAGAGCAGTCTGGAAAACTCTCACAAGGCTAGACATGGACCTTCCATATTATCCAGTAATTCCTCTCCTGGGGTTATACCCCAAGGACTCCATAACACCCAACCAAAAAGAGGTGTGTACTCCTATGTTCATAGCATAACAATTCATAATAGGTAAAACCTGGAAGCAACCCAGGTCCCCAACAATAGATGAGTGGCTGAGAAAGCTGTGGTATATATACACAATGGAATACTATGCAGCTATCAAGAACAATGAACCCACCTTCTCTGACTCATCTTGCACAAAGCTAAAAGGAATTATGTTAAGTGAGCTAAGTCAGAAACATAAAGAGATGAGTATGGGATGATTCCACTCATCAACAGAAGTTGAGGAAGAAGATCTGAAAGGGAAACTAAAAGCATGACCTGACCAAATTGTAAGTAGGGCACCAAAGTAAAAGCCCTGTGGTGAGGGGTAAACATGAAGCTTCCTGGGCCAGTGGGGGGTGGGAGTGGGTGGGAGGGATGGGTCACAGTCTTTTGGTGGTGGGAATGGTGTTTATGTACACTCCTAGCAAAATGTAGTCATATAAATCAGTAGTTAATTAATATGGGAGGGGGGAAATCAATTGTATGTCTCAAAGTTTTTCAAAACACAAACTGAATCTTTTTAATATATAGGCTGTGTATTTTATATGCGGACTCTCTCAAAAGCCTAGACCAAGTAGATTAGAAGCATCCAATAGCCCAGCTATATACAAGATACTGGGTATTGTACAGCAAACCATAACAAAAGGACTTTTCAAAGTTAACCCAATTACCAAATAATGTGATGATAACATTAACTATCGATTGTCTTTTTGAACCCTAAGACAGTAGGAACCTCACATCTCCACTATAGAGCCTCTACTTCCCCCAGTCCTGGAACACTTGGATAGGGCCCACTTTCCCATATGCCTCTCCCAATCCATATCAAGTAATAATGCATCCGCCGACCACAACCTAACCAACGCAACGATTGCCACCTCAACATGCTTTACCTCAGACTGCGTCCAGAGACTTCACGTGTGGAATGACAACCCTTCAGCTTCATTACTCGGGTGAGACCTTTCCTTTTATAGTACACTCTAATTTCATCTCAGGTGGTTCACTTTCTAACAAAGTCCCATAACCTAGATATACACCAGTTTCTGTGAGAGAGAGCTTATGTTCACACGTATCCATTAACTACTGCAAAATATATACCTGAAAGCAGAAGTACACTAGAGTTTGCAGTGAGTACCTCCCTAACACTTCCTCTCCACTATTCCAAGCTTTGGGTCCATGATTGCTCAACAATTTGTTTGGCCTCGTATGTTAACTCTCTTTTCAATCACCAGGTTCCAGATGCCATCAGGATTCTAGCCAGGCTTCCCTGGATTGAAGACCCCACCAATGTGTCCTGGAGCTCAGCTTCCCCAGAGAGACATCTTACTAGGGAAAGAGAGAGGCAGACTGGGAGCATGGATCGACTAGTCAACGCCCATGTTCAGCGGGGAAGCAATTACAGAAGCCAGAACTTCTACCTTCTGCAACCCTCAATGACCCTGGGTCCATGCTCCCAGAGGGATAGAGAATGGGTAAGCTATCAGGGGAGGGGGTGGGATATGGATATTGGGTGGTGGGAATTGTGTGGAGTTGTTCCCCTTCTTCCTTATGGTTTTGTTAATTAATCCTTTCTTAAATAAAAAAAAAGTTTTTTTTAAAAAAATATGTAGGGAGTTTGGGTAGACATATCAACGTCCATGTCCAGCAGAGAAGCAATTATAGAGGCTAGACCTCCCACCTTCTATATCCCATAAAGATCTCTTGTCCATACTTTCAGAGGGAAAACGAATAGGGAAGTCTCCAATGGAGGGGTTGGGATATAGGACTCTGGTGTGGGGAATTGTGTGCTTTTGTATCCCACTTATCCAACAATCTTATTGATCATTATTAAACCACTAATTAAAAAAGAAGAAGACAAACCACTTTTTATTGCTTCACCTGAACCATGGTGGTTGGTACTAGAACTCCCTCCACTTCATAGTGTATTGTCAGATCGATTCTACTGGTTTGTGTATCTACTTTGGTTTCCTTACCAAGATGTTTTTAAATTTTTTTAGGTTTTTTATTCATTTATTACCCTTGTTTTATTGTTGTTGTTACTGATGTCATCATTGTTGGATAGGACAGAGAGAAATGGAGAGAGGAGGGGACGACAGAGAGTGGGAGACAAAGACAGACACCTGCAGACCTGGTTCACCACTTGTGAAGCGACTCCCCTGCAGGTGGGGAGCCAGAGGTTAGAACCAGGATCCTGACGCTGGTCCCTGTGCTTTGTGCTGCCTGCGCTTAACCCGCTGTGTTACCACCTGACTCTCTCCAAGACATTTTTATTCCCATAGCACTATAATATGTTTTGATGTTAGAAGGTGTGATGTCTGTTTTTTTTTTTTTTTCTTAATCTCAGAATGGCTTTGGCAATCCTAGGCATTTCCTTTGTCTCTCATTCATTGACAAGTAAAAATGACCACCAAGAGCATGGAGTCATGCCGCTAACAAGCCTCAACAATAATCTTGGTGATTAAAAAAAATACATAAAAATAAGTATAATTAAATTTTATTTTGCTGCATGCTTTGTTGCTTTACACTGTTTTTTATTACATATGGAGGAAACTATTAATTACTTTGTACTTCGAAATCCCCATGAATTACCTTTAGGTATGAAGCATTTACATCTCTGGGTTAAGTGTTAAAGACCTTGGTGAATAACAGGAGAAATAACATGTAAAATGGTATCTCCTATTTATTTTTCTTAAGGAGAGATTTATCTTTTGTTACTTAGATATTGTCTGACTGACAGACTGATTTTTCTTAAAAGATGTGTTACATTTCCTGAGAGAAATAAGAGTTCTGTTGGAGCATATGTGGGGCTATGGATGCAACTTAAGCCTCATAATATGAGAATGTTTGTTTGTTTATATCATCATCAGGGGTTCACCACTCTTGAGTCAATTTTGTTAGATAGAAAAAGATAGGGAAAGAGAAAGGCAGGCTGGAGTATGGATTGACCTGTCAATGCCCATGTTCAGTAAGGAAGCAATTACAGAAGCAGACCTTCCAGCTTCTGCACCTCATAAAAACTCTGGGTCCATACTCCCAGAGGGATAAAGAATAGGAAAGCTATCAGGGGAAGGGATGAGATACTGAGTTCTGGTAGTGGAAATTTTGTGGAGTTGTACCCCTCTTATGCTGTGTTTTTTTAATCAGTGTTTCCTTTTTATAAATAAAAATTAAAAAATAAGAATAGGAAAGCTATCAAGAAAGGGGACAGGATACGGAGCTCTGTTGGTGGGAATTGTACCCCTCTTATCCTATGGCCTTGTCAATGTTTCTATTTTATAAATAAATACATTTTTTAAAAATAAAGAAAGAAATAGAGGGGGTCACAAAGTGGTGCACCTGGTTATGTGTGCATACTTCTATTGCAAGGACAGGTGCAAAGACCCGGATTGAGCCCCTGTTCCCACCTGCAGCTGTGGTGCTTCACAAGCAGCGGGTCTGCAGGTGTCTTTCTCTCTCCCCCTCTACCTTCTCTTCCCCTCTCAATTTCTCTCTCTTATTGAGTGAAATGGAAAAAAAAACAAATAAATAAAAAGAAAGAGCTAGAGTGAGATTATTTTTTTAAATCTCTCTCTTTTTTATAATATTTATTTATCTCCTTCTATTTCCCTTGTTTTATTGTCGCAGCTAATGTTATTGTTATTGATGTTGTCATTGTTGGATAGGACAGAGAGAAATGGAGAGAGGAGGGGAAGACAGAGGGGGGAGAGAAAGACACCTGCAGACCTGCTTCACAGATTCTGAAAAGATTACCCTGTAGGTGGGAGCCAGGGGTTTGGAATCAGGATCCTTACCCAGGTCCTTGCACTTTGTGCCATCTGTGCTTAACCCGTTGTGCTAATGCCCAACTCCCTAGAGTGAGATTCTACAGTACGGAAGTTTCTTCCAGTATAGTGAGGGGCAGGCTCACACCTAACTAGTACATGGGACAAAGCAAGTACACCTTCAAAGCTGCCTCAACCAAACACGTAAGTCTTGCCCTCAGTCTGTTGTGTCACTCTCCTGGCTATCACCACAATCTGAAATTCATACCATGTCTACATAGTTTCTTCTTTGTGAGAGGCTAAATATAGTAATCCTTAGGAAATCATAAAAACCCAGCTTATGTATGATCATAATACATACAACCCCAGACTGTCAAATCTATATTAATGATAAAACAAGGCCTGAAGGGCCTCTATATATTACATCAGCCTCGTAATTTGTTTTAAAGCTAGATAACATTAGCTCACATTTATTCAGTTAAAAAAAACCCAACCATTTCTGTTAGGTGCAATGAAAACATTGGAGTTTGGAGATGCCAGTATTGGTGCACAATTGACACTTATTTCTGTACTCTTCTTGGAAAGTGTATTATGTCTTATTCTAGCTTTAATTTTTTTTTCAGTATAGCACAGTAATTTCATGCTGTATATGTTGGGAACATGTGTAAGCCTGATAGAGCTTAGGGAGAACCACCCCCGTCCCTGGATGGAGGTCTGAGAAAATAACCTCTTGGTAAGTCTCTCTCAACTGAGGTGAGCATAAAGGGGGAAACTCAGACTTGGTTCTTTCCTTCTTGACAATCAGGCCCACAGAAGCCCCAGTACTTCCCTCCATTAACTGCAGGCCACATGGCCGCAGATTCACTCATTCAAAGTCACCTTCTGATCACAGAAGAACACATCTTATCACAAACTTCATCACACACCTCAGACCCCAGACAAGAGAAATTCCAAACTATATGGCCTTTTGATATCCATCTTCTTTCTGTCTTATCCTACAGGTTTAACCCCTATGCTTCTCTTAAATACCTTTGGATAATTAAGTTGCTTGTGTTATGGAGAATAACTGTCTTGTATCTCATCAATTCCTGTCATACCAGCCCCCCCCCCACCTTAGGGGCATGCTGACTGTTAAGAAACCTGTAATTTCTGTCATATTTCAACAATAATTAACTTCATTGCTTTTCTATTTAACTCATGTCCACTTTGCTAATAAACGGACTCTAGGATTCTGGGATTCTAGCACTCAGATTCTAGACACGCTAAGAGTCCCCTGGTGTCTTTTACTTTGTGTCACCCCTGTCGTGAGCAAGAAAGAACCAGCCCATTACCTTTCCCTTGGAGGCCACCCTGCCGGAGAAGGAGAGAGACACCACGAAAAGTGTATTTATGGTCTATTTTTTGTTTGTTTTGTTTTCTCTTTTGCCATATCTTGAATGGAATTATAGGTATTACTTTAGGTGTAATAAACCATAGAAAAATGACAAATGTTGAATGACCATACCCACCGGTGGAAGTTAAAAAACAAAGAAAAATATAAGGTGAAAATCGTGGTCTATGGTAGCAGAGGCAAGGATTCTCAGCAGGGTAGGCAGAGTGGATCTGAGAAGGTTTGGGAGACCCAGTGTGATGTAATGGAGGAAGATTTCAGTTGGTGGAAGCTGTCGTGTACAGACACCGGTCCTGAAAAAATAAGAAACTTCACTAGTGACAATAGCTACCTTTTAATATTGCTCCCGATAAAGGTCTTTTTTTGTTTGTTTGTTTTGCCTGCATGGTTATTGCTGGGGCTCAGTACCTGCATTATGAATCCACTGCTCCTGGAGGCTATTTTTTCCCATTTTGTTTTTTTTCCCAATTTTGTTTTTGCCCTATTTTTTCCATTTTTGTTTTTGCCCTTGTTGTTGGTATTGTTGTTATTGTCATTGATGTCGTTGGATAGGACAGAGAGAAATGGAGAGAGGAGGTCAGACAAAGAGGGGGAGAGAAAGACACCTGCAGACCTGCTTTACTCTTGTGAAGTGACCCCCCTGCAGGTGGGGAGTCATAGGCTTGAACTGGGATCCTTATCTGGTCCTTGAGCTTTGTACCCACCACTTAACACACCACGCTACTGACCAATCCTCCAATAAAGTGTTTTATGAGGAACTGGTGATTTTTGAACAAGACTTAATATAAGATTCTGACTTTTGAATCAAATTTGCGTCTCCAAATTTGGGATGTAGGATCACATTCACATAATTGGTTTAGGAAGATACATAACCTGCTTATCCCATAAAGAAGATTAGTAGAATTGCTTTGAAAAATTTAATCCAGTGTTTACAGTACTGACTCATTAGACTCATGTGTGGGCATTAGATAATATACTAATGCTAAGGGAAATAACTTCAAATTCTATATTTTACATCCTAGATTAACAAGGATTTAGACTTTCTGAGTTATGAATCAGACTTAATTTACTGCGTTGAACATTAAAATTTGACCCAGTGAGATCATAAATATTTAAAAATTGAAAATCAAATACATATCAACATTAAAATTTGTAAGTCTAATATTTCAAGATGGACAAGTAATTTGATTTTTATGTATTTAATCTCACTATTCTTCCTCTATAAGTAATGTATAGTGAGTGGCTAAATGTACTTGATTTAGTTTCTTTGAAGTCAACTAAGTGTCAACATTTAGGTATTTTCCAGTATCTCATTAAGTTAAAGCTTTTACAAAAGCCTTTCAATTGTTTCTCTGTAAATTTAAGAAAATGTGCTGCTATAAGTAAAAATATATATAAATTTCTTCAGATATCCCAGTCCTGTATACAATCTAGATTTCCAACAACAAATAAGTGGCTGAGGAAGTTGCAGTATGGAAAATCAGTCAGTTATAAAGAAAACGATGACACCATCTTCCTTGCTTCATCCTGGCTAGAACTTGAAGGCATTGTTAATTAAATAATTCAAGAAGAGAAGAGAAAATACCAGATGACATCACTTATAAGGGAAACTTACAAAACAAATAAGAAAAGGAAAAAATAGGGAGTCGGGCGGTAGTGCAGCAGGTTAAGCACACGTGGAGTGAAGTGCAAGGACCAGCTTAAGGATCCAGTTGGAGCCCAGGCTCCCCACCTGCAGAAGAGTCGCTTCACAGGTAGTGAAGTAGGTCTGCAGGTGTCTATCTTTCTCGCCCCCTCTCTATCTTCCCCTCCTCTCTCCATTTTTTTCTGTCCTATCTGACAACAACAACATCAATAACTAAAACAACAATAAAATACCAAGGGCAACAAAAAAGGAAAATAAATGAATAAACATTAAAATATATATAATAAAATAAAAATATAAAGCAAGCCTTGGACTAGACAAGGCAAAAGATCCTGGGGAGAGAGACTTGCAAGGATGTGAAAAGGGTCAGGGGATATTTATCTGTCCCTATGTCAACAACCACAATGTAAAACTCTAAAAACCAATTAAAATGAAAATAACTAACAAAATATACTTTTTAGAATTTTTAAAATTAAGAAAAAGACTAGAACCAGACAGTGGCACAACTGGTTTAACACACACATTACAGTGCACAAGGACCTGGGTTCAAGCCCCTGAACCCCACGTGTAAGGGGAAAGCTTCACGAGAGGTGAAGCAGGGCTGCAGGTATCTCTCTGTCTCTTTACCCCTCTCCCTCTCCCTTCTCAGTTTCTCTCTGTCTCTATCCAACAATAAATACACAGACATATACAGAAAATAAAATAATAAAAAATAAAATAAAATAGAAAAAGGCTAACTGGTATCTTTTACAATCAACATTTCAATCAAATTAGGTTTCATCCTGATTAAAAAAATGACTATGTTATTCTGGATAGAAATTCAAAAGATTTATTATTTTCCATAATAATTAAAATATTTCTTCTCTGAAGAACTGTTAATTTTATATGTTGTTTTTATTTTAGATTATAGGGCAAAAGAGAATTTTCCATGTGCTGTTAGCTTGAGAATGCTAGCACAGTATGAAAATTTTGATAAACATAGTAAATTTCCTATCACATCAAAGTATGTTTTACTTTGTGTACTTTTTTCCTTTGGTCTCTTGCTGGTGTTATGTTCTAAAATTCTTCAAGCTCTAAAATGGCCTTGGTCTTATTTTGCTTCACTTGCAAATCTATTAATAGGATGGGCTCAGAGTTGTGATGCTTCATCGCTTTCAGCTGATGGAGGGGTCTTTTGCTGAAGGCAAAGAACTCTTACTTTTCAAAATGGAATTGAAGTAAAATTACTTTAGACATCCAGACATGGAGTAAAGTAAAAATATTCTTCACTCTTTCCTCAAGGCCTGAGAATCATGCCCTTCTCCTTAAAAATGCAAACATTTTAGAAATTAAAAATATTTACCATTTTCTGTTTGTTCAAACACAGTATCAGTGTGGAAATCTACTTAGCATCCCTAATCAAGCATGAACTATATGTAAATGAGAAGTTGCTGCATTGTGATAAAAAATGTTTGGGACAGGATAAATTCTAAATTATACAGGCTGTGCAATTTCCAACCATTTCTCAATGATATATATATATATAGTCACTACATATATATACATATACATATATACATATATAGATATAGTCAAGGACATGTTTTGCAGTTTTGCAGGCACCAGTCCACATACTATAAAATTGAATGTGAAAAATTACTTGAATGGGGGTCAGGTGATTGCACATCTGATTTAGTGTACATGTTACAATGCACAAGGACCTGGGTTCAAGGTCCTGGTCCCCACTTGCAGGTGAAACGCTTTGCAAGTGGTGAAGCAGCGCTGTACATGTCTCTATGTCTCTCTCTCTCTCTCTCTACCTCTCTTTCTCCCCCTTCCTTCTTGATTTCTGACTGTCTATATTCAATAAATAAATAAAATTTAAAAAATGACTTGCATTTCCACATATCAAAATAAAGGTAAAATTAAAGGCCTTTTCCCACAAGGTAGTATTATACTTATTCTTTTTTTTATTAAATTTTATTTTTATTGTAGGGAAGTGAGCCCCACCCCATAGGTTCCAGGATTGGGAGAAACATAGACTCTGTAGAGGAAATGGGAGATTCCTGCTGTCTTAGGGTTTAAGAAGACAACAGGTAGTTATTTCAACAACTTAATGAGATACTGGAAAATATCTAAATGTTGAGACTTAGTTGACTTCAAAGAATCTAATTTGAGTACATTTACCCATTCACTGTGGCTATACATTACTTGTAGAGGAAGAATAATGAGATGAAATACATAGAAATTAAATTACTTGTCAATCTTGAAATATTATACTTACAAATTTTAAATGTTGATAAGTATTTGATTTTCAATTTTTAAATATTTATTATCTCACTAGGTCAAATTTTAATGCTCAGTGCAGTGAATTAAGTCTGATTCTTAAATCCAAAAATTCTAAATCCTTGTTAATAATCACCTTTCAATTTATCTGTCTGTATCAAATAATAAATAAATAAAAACATTTAAAGGGAAATATCTTAAAAAGAAAAATAAATACTTTTTAAATGTGTTACCTAATTAAAATACAAAATTATTATTATTAAATATGGCACCTGCCATAGTGTGATATTAGTTATTTTTCAAAGAATAAATATATCAAAAAGGGATATAATTTAAATAACTCACTTGAAAATTAACTGTTTATTAGGTAAATAGTATCTTATCATTTTGTGGGAACATAGTGATTGATAAACAAAGAATTGGGTGTGGAGTCAAGATAACAACTTTGGAGCAGCAGTTGCCATGAGCTCCAAAAAGCAGCAGCTTGAGACCTGGGATTCTCTAGATAGGGCAGGATACTGGGCTGTCTGAAGGACAGTGAACAAGGGCTGTTCAGGTGACACCAAAATACAGTTCCATAATTCACTCTTGGGCTGACAAATGGAGGCCAGGGGGGACAAAGAAAGGAAATCTTTTGATTATTTCTGAGCTCAACCCTCCCCCCCCACCCCAGAACCACCCCACAGTGGCTGGACAGCCACTTCTAGCAGGCTTCGCACTGAGCTATTTTCTTTACCAAGATTCCTGGCTCAACAGGGGTGTCATTCCACGGCTCTTACTTTTCTTTTTTTTTTTTTTTTTTTAATTTAAGAAAGGATAAATTAACAAAACCATAGGGTAGGAGGGGTACAACTGTACACAATTCCCAACACCCAATCTCCATATCCCACCCCCTCCCCTGATAGCTTTCCCATTCTCTATCCCTCTAGGAGCATGGACCCAGGGTCATTGTGGGTTGCAGAAGGTGGAAGGTCTGGCTTCTGTAATTGCTTCCCCCGCATCCTGATGACATCTGGAACCTGGTGACTGAAAAGAGAGTTAACATACAAAGCCAAACAAATTGTTGAGCAATCATGGACCCAAAACTTGGAATAGTGGAGAGGAAGGGTTAGGGGGGTACTCACTGCAAACTCTAGTGTACTTCTGCTTTCAGGTATATATTTTGCAGTAGTTTATGGATATGTGTGAACATATGCTCTCTCTCACAGAAACTGGTGTATATCTAGGTTTTGGGACTTTGTTAGAAAGTGAACCACCTGAGATGGAATTAGAGTATACTATGAAAGGAAAGGTCTCACCCCAGTAGTGAAGCTGAAGGGTTGTCATTCCACACTTGAAGTCTCTGGACACAGTCTGAAGTGAAGCATGATGATAAGGTTGTGATCAATCGGTAGATGCAATATTATTTGATATGGATTGGGAGAGGCATATGGGAAAGTGGGCCCTAACCAAGGGTTCTAGGACTGGGGGAAGTAGAGGCTCTATAGTGGAGATGTGAGGTTCCTGCTGTCTTAGGGTTCAAAAAGACAATCGATAGTTAATGTTATCATCACATTATTTGGTAATTGGGTTAACTTTGAAAAGTCCTTTTGTTAGGGTTTGCTGTATAGTACCCAGTATCTTGTATATAGCTGTGCTATTGGTTGCTTCTGATCTACTTAGTCTAAGCTTTTGAGAGAGTCCACATATCAAATACACAGCCTATATATTAAAAAGACTCAATCTGTGTTTTAAAAAACATTAAGACATACAATCAATTTCCCCCCTCTCATATTAATTAACTAGTGATTTATATGACTACATTTTACTAGGAGTGTACATAAACACCATTCCCACCACCAGAAGACTCTGACCCATCACTCTCACCCACTCTTACCCCTCACTGGCCCAGGAAGCTGCATGTCTACCCCTCAACACAGGGCTTTTACTTTGGTGCCCTACTTACAATTTGTTCAGGTCCTGCTTTTAGTTTCCCTTTCAGATCTTCTTAATCAACTTCTGTTGATAAATGGGATCATCCCATACTCATCTTTATCTTTCTGACTTAGCTCACTTAACATAATTCCTTCTAGATCTGTCCAAGATGGGTCAGAGAAGGTGGGTTCATTGTTCTTGATAGCTGCATAGTATTTGTGTATATATACCACAGCTTTCTCAGCCACTCATCTGTTGTTGGGCACCCGGGTTGCTTCCAGGTTTTAGCTTATGAATTGTGCTGCTATGAACATAGGAGTACACACCTCTTTTTGGTTGGGTGTTATGGAGTCCTTGGGGTATAACCCCAGGAGAGGAATTACTGGATCATATGGAAGGTCCATGTCTAGCCTTTGAGAGTTTTCCAGACTGCTCTCCTCAGAGGTTGTACCAATTTACATTCCCACCAGCAATGCAAAAGTGTTCCTCTGTCCCCACAGCCTCTTCAGCATTTGTTGCTGCTGTCCTTTTTGATGTATGCCATTCTTACAGGAGTGAGGTGGTATCTTAGTGTTGTCTTAATTTGCATTTCTCTGACAACCAGTGACCTAGAGCACACCTTTTACTTTTCGTTTAACTTCTCTCTCTCCCTCTCTCTCTCTCTCTCTCTCTCTCTCTCTCTCTCTCTCTCATGTCTGGAGCTCTATTTGAGTTACAAAATACCTGAAAACCTGACCAGTCATGGCCTCTTACCTGCCTGGGAATGACTACCTGGAGGCTTATTTATTTATTTATTTATTTTTCACTTCTTACAATTGGCTGTATTTGCTCAGACTGCCTGCAGCCAATCCAGAGTGGTCCGAACAGCAGACTGACAGGGTTTTTTACTCTATTTTATTTTATTATTACTATTACTATATACACATGTCCCTTTTCTTTCCTCCTTTTTCAGATTGACCAAAATTAACTGCTGTTGTTTTTTCCATTGCTGGGTGACTGGCTGTCCTATCCATTGTGAGAGGAACTTGTTTCTCTCTACCTCTTCCATCCACTCTCCTTTTTTCCTCCTCCTGATTGAAAAATAAAATAAAATAAAATAAACAAAGAATTGAGCTGTGAAATCACACTTACACTTCTCACCTAACATTCAAATTTACTAGTGTACTACTTTTATACAGATGCTACAAGAAATTATCACAGACTTCAGATGTTTTAGACTGTAAGTCAGAAATTTAGAAAGGGCATAGCAATAATCAAACCAAACTATTGGTAGAGATAAATTAGTATTAGAGACTCTAGAAGCATATCTTTCCTTTGTTTTATCTAGCATACACCTGATTTACTTATCTTTCATCTGTATTATTCTGTCTTTTGCTTCCAGAATGGCATATCTCTTTATCCTCAATTTTGACATCTCTCTATTTTATTAGAATGCTATGGATCATTATGAACACTCCTGCATATTCTTTGAGAAAAATCACGTATGTCATGTTCTTGAATTAAGTACTCCTAAAAAGTTTACATTGCTGTGAGTATCTTTGAGGGGTTATTATTCTGTTTCATGATGAACAAATAACATCAAAAATGTCAAGAGATAATAAGTATTCTAAAGTTTACACATAAGGAAAATGGCATAGACTAGTCAACAAAATTAAGAACTAAATTGCAGGAATAAACTTACTCAGCTTCAGGCATAAGATAGAACTTCAATTTAAAGTAAAAATTTTAAAAAAATGTAAAAAAAAAAGAACTTCAATTTTGACAAAAGAATAGACAGATCAACAAACCACCAAACAACAATATAAAATCTAGATAACACACAAACAGTCAACCAGTCTTTGATAATGATCAACAATAAATACAATGAAAAAAAGAATGTTTTCAACAAATGCCTCTGGAACACCTGAATATGCAACATCTATATGCAACAGTGCAACCTAGCCACAGAATGCCGAACTGTGAATAGTTGACATCTATGACATCATATTTAAAATGAATTCAAGGAATCACTAAAGAGATGTTATACTATGCTTTTCTTTGAATTAAGCCAAATACCTCTATTTTATTTTATTTGTGTTTTTGAGCACATTTAGTTGGCAGTGACTTTTTAAAGTATTATAAAATTTCAGTTTGATTTCACAGCTTTATATATGTGTATGAATTATTGTAAGGTTTGGCAAAATAGCTCACTTGGATAGTGTGTCTGTCTTGCTAAACATGTGAATCAGTATTGAGCCCATCCCTGTCTCAATGAAGAAAGCCTCAATGTTGTTTCACTTTTGCTCCTTCTATCTCAGTGTCTCTGTATTTCAATGGAAAATGTCAACCCAGAACCAGTGAAGACATAAAAAATATTCACCATCCCCCATGGCTAAAACCTCAGTGCTATAATCATACATAATGCCAAAAAACTTTTTAAAAATATTTATTTATTTATTTATTCACTTTTGTTGCCCTTGTTGTTTTATTGCTGTAGTTATTATTGTTGTTGATATTGATGTCTTCATTGCTAGGACAGAGAGAAATGGAGAGAGGAGGGGAAGACATAAAGGGAGAGAGAAAGATAGACACCTGCAGACCTGCTTCACCGCCTGTGAAGTGACTCTCCTGCATGTGGGGAGCTAGGGCTTGAACCCGGATTCTTACTCCAGTCCTTAAGGCACTTTGCGCCATGTGCACTTAACCCGCTGCGCTACCGCCTGACTCCCCAAAAACCTTTTAAATGAGACAACATATTTGTATTAGGAAACAAGCAAGAGAACAATTTAAGTAAATCTGACCAAGAGGACTTCTGATCATAGATTTATGAGCCTGAAGACAAAATAAAAATAATCTATTACCCATGTGTATTACCCAATTACAGTGGGTGTTAGCATGTGTGTGTGAGAGAGAGAGAGAGAGAAGAAGAAAGAGAGACAGAGAGAGGGGGGGGGAAAGGAGAAAAAATTACGTGCATATTTATTGCAACTTACATTTTTCACTTGTAATCTGCTAGACTTATGTTCAGAACAAACCAATCCCAATATTCATATTTTTATTGTAATCATTGGTAGCTTTAACACAATTTTCACTGCACCAAGCTTATACAAATACATATAAACACATATTTTCAATATATAGTTATCTTTGAGACAGTTTCATATTGTGTTTTGAAATTGTCCTTTTGAGCGAATATTATATCTTCTAATACTAATGATTTCGAAACATGCATTCTGAGGCTATATATATTTCCAGTGGAATGAAAACCTTGGATATACAAAACTTTACTTTTCTTGTCCTTTTGTTTGTTTGTCTAGAGCTAAACACAGGAAGACACACCATGGAACCCATGCTTCCTCTGTTTTTTAGCATCTCTCATATGACATTGGGACTTGAGCCTGGATTGCATTCATGCAATGCAGGTACCCTAGCTGTTGAGCTGTCCCTTCTGCCCCATGTGACAATGTCATATATCATATGAAATGTATAAATACACTTTAAATGACCTATATCATATGAAATGTATAAATACACTTTAATTCAGACTACGGGTACTTAAAATATAGAAAAAAATGATGCAAGTAAGCCAAATAGGTGATACCAATGAGATTGTAGATATTGTGAAATGCCAAGCAAGGTATAAAATAAACAGTTTTGAAAGAGTGATATTCTGACTAATATTATATACATATTTAATTCTATAGGCAGAAAATAAATAGAATTGCAAGTGTGTGTAATTGTTATTTTAAATTATTATTCTATGGGTATTTTAGCTCAGACTTACATTGCCACTTAGTTTCTAGGACACTGGAATATATTGTCTTTATGTAAAAGATAAGTGTATATTTTTACTAGAACCGCTGATGGGACTAGAGGTAAAGACTTGGTAAAAGCCCTGCCAGTTTTGTAAAACTGCACTAATCTGGTAGACCTACTATGACACCTCATTTTTATTGTTCTTTGCATATCTTTGACTACACTAAATGGTTATTTCCCTTAAGCATCTAATCAATACCCACTGTAGTTTTAGTTCCAACTTAGACCCCATTACTCGCTATAATCTTCACCAGTGCTATGTACCGATAGTATGGGGCTTCATATCTAACGTGCATGTCTCTCAAACATAAGGTCAGAAAACAGGAGTTTCCATCATTTTCCTCATCACTATAAGCACCTGTTAGCAGATTGCCTGGCACATGCAACTAATTAATCAATATTTAAAGAAAATTAACAAATCAGCAGAGCCATTTTAATTAAGGGGACATATATATATAGATATATATATATAGATATATATAGATATATCTATATATATATATGCTTTAAAACTTTCTGTTGAAATGATTTGGTACTAGGATTTCAGGGATGACAGAATTTCACTAAGAATGTATTACAATAAACTATGCAGGCTACAGAAAATTCTGAACAACTACAGGTAATTACAACCTTGTTAACATCCTCATTATTATGTCATAATTGAAAGAATGGATCATGAAAATATGGATTTGCAGAGCCAGGCGGTGGCACACTCAGTTGTACATTTATAATACCATGTGCTAGGAGCCATGTTCAAACCCCTGGGCCCCACATGGCAGGGGATATTTAATGAATGGTGAAGCACTATTGTAGGTCTCACTGCTATCCTATCTTTTCCTCCATTTTTAATTTTTCTCCTTCCTGTCAAACAAAAGAAAAAAATGTTTAAAATACAAAATATGAATTTCAATACATATGGCTGATGATTTAGTCAAATTTATTTTTATCTTTATTTTTATTTTTGCCTCTAAGTTTGTCCCTGGGGCTAGGTGACTGCACTAGGAATCTACTTCTCCTGGTGGCCATTTTTTCCTTTTTTTTTTTTTTCTTACAGGATAGAACAGAGAGAGACTGAGTGGGAAGGGGAAGATGGAGAGGGGGAGAGAAAGATAAACTCCTGCAGATGGCTTGAACTCTGATCCCTGCACAGGTCCTTGAGCTTTGTACTATGTCCGTTTAACCTGGGGAGCTTCTGCCCAGCTCGCTGGTCAAAACTATTTTTTAGGCCTAAGCTTTCATCATAACAGAAGGATGAAGAAGGGTTCAATGATGACTCATCAGGAATGGTATTTTCCCTTGTACATATCCCAGGCAAGAGAAGTTTTGTAACTATGAGTGTGTGTGTGTGTGTGTGTGTGTGTGTGTGTGTGTCTGTCTGTCTGTCATGCCTCTCTGTCTGTCTCAATATAGATATAATCTCTTCATACGTGGGAAGAGTGAAATTACACATGCATAAAGTGTGCTACAAAAAATTAAATAATAAGGGAGTCGGGCAGGTTAAGCACATGTGGCACGAAGCTGCAAGAACCTGTGTTAAGGATCCCTGTTGGAGCCCCGATCCCCACCTGCAGGGGAGTCACTTCACAAGAGGTGAAGCAGGTCTGCAGATGTCTATCTTTCTCTCCCCTCTCTGTCTTCCCCTCCTCTCTCCATTTCTGTCTGTACTATCTAACAACAAGGACATCAATAACAACAACAATAATAACTACAAGGGTAAGAAAAGAGAATAAATAAATACATAAATAAATTTAAAAAATAAATAATAGGTGAATATATAATGAAGGGTAAGAATTTAAATCACAATTTACCACTTTCAATATTTCCATGAAAATTAGCTCCTTACTATACGTTCTTATTAAAGGAAGAATTACAGTGGGTGTTAGCATAATGGTTATGCAAAGATACTTTCATATCTGTTGCTCTCAAGTCCCAGGTTCAATTCCCCACACTGCCATAAGCCAGAGCTGAGCAGTGCTCTGGTAAAAAAGAAAGAAGGAAAGAAAGGAAGAAAGAAAGAAAGAAAGAAAGAAAGGGAGGGAGAAAGAAAGGAAGAAAGAAAGGAAGGATTAGTCTATGCAAAATGCATAGCTAAACTGGAATTGATAGCAACTGCTTTAGGGTAGTAAATCGATCTAGGCATTGATGTCCTAAGAAATGACCTTCATTTGGGAAATTCTGCTCATACTAGGACCATATGAAACAAAATTTCAAGAATAGTATATCCAAGCAACAGAAATACAGTTTTACTGGTGAATGTAAAGCATTAATGCTCCAATAAAGAAATAATTAAAAAAAGTAACATGGAACACTGATGGGTTTCCAGTTAGTGTCTGTTTTATGTGCTGTCATGTGTACTATTTGACCTTTACTACTCTTTTCACATGGGACAAATATGACAACAGAGGAAATATTTTTTAAAAGAGTAGATGTTTTAGAAGTATATGAACCTCAAATACAAAAGCAATTCAGTAACATTTAATTTGAAAAATATCTATTTTGGCTATAATTTACTGATTTAGATGGCCTTGTTAAAGAAGTGTTGAGAGCATCCTATCATAGGTCACATAAAATGAGAATCACTTTTTTTGTCATTCACTACAATTGTTTTTTGTTAGACCCCTGTAGATTAATTTAATAATGCCCCATATTTGCCATATACCACAAACCTTCAAGCTAGCGATCATGAAAAGTAATGGCCCAGTGATTTAAGATGGCCCACACTTTAACAACACCCATAAAATGTTTTATTATAAACTCAGTTGTAGTATAGTATCAGAAATACTGTCACTAATATGCTATGTGTTCTTGATAGAACAAACTCTTAAGTATACTTTGATATTGCTTTGTCTAAATTTTCAATGAAAAGCTGTATTAATATTTGTTAGTAAATATGCACACATCATTATATGTTATAAAAGAGATATCAGTGACACAAAATGGTTGATTATTTGACAACAGGGTTATCACTGGGGTTTAGTGTCTGCACAACTCTACTGTTCCCAGAAGTCTTCTATTTATGTTTTGATAGATGGTAGAATGAGAGAGAGAGAGAGAGAGAGAGAGAGAGAGAGAGAGAGAGAGAGAGAGAGGGAAACCCTGCAGCACTGCTCCCACTTTGCAGGTGGGAAAATTGGGTTTTGTGCATGGTAGCTGTGCTCTCTGTCAGATACACTATGTACATGGCTCCAGTGTTTTCCTTTTATAAGCTACTGAATAATAGCCAATGTAATGTTTTATATATGAGTCAGATGAATTCAATATGGGGTTATATTTATAGAAGGTTCAGACAATCCATGAAGGGGCCCTGTGGGAGAGCACAGGATTTGCAGATATGAGGACCTGAGTTTGATCCTTAGCACTGTGTATGTCAGAATAATGTGTTGATTCTATCTCTCATGAAAAACAAATAAATCTTTAAAAATACATAGCAGCCACAAAGTAATAATAGAACCATTTTTTATCACATTTAATCATGGAACGATAATATGGGATAAAACCCAAGCACACACACACACTCACACACACAGCCTATCAATCTAGATATCTAATGTCAGAGACACTGTAGATAAATTCCATCCTGCAACCTAAAAACACAACTGAAATCGTTACGTAAATGTATTACTACAATCCAAAAAGAAAGCAATATGGTGCAAGAAGTAATCACTGAAGCCAGCTATAAAGAGTGAGATTGCTGTGGAATTGGGTATGAATCAACAGTAAAGAAACATTTTATTTTAATTATCATTGAGGGTTCATTATTCAGGGATTTTTTTTTTTGATGAGAGATAAAGAGAGAGAGAGAGAGAGAGAGTGAAGGAGAGAGAGAAAGATACCACAATAACAAAGCTACATCCAATTTTGTGGGGTCAAGACTCATAATGCTTTCTTATAGTCAGTTTAAAGTCTACTGGTCTGGGCTCTTCCAATTATTTCCTTTCTTGTTGATAATATTTAAACTGAATTATTCTACCAACCGTCATTTTAAATGATGACTTTTAACTATTTTTGCCACTTTAACTTCTTTTATATGTCAATATAATCTGTAACACTTTATTGTAATCTTCAAAATCACCATATATTTCATTCCCTTATTTTGACACGTTGTCTAAGTTTCTATTTTGCAAAAAGAAGTAATGATTTTCATAGCATATAAGGTTATACCCAGGCATAGATGAAGATCTGAGAAAAATTCTACTATAAAAATTAAAGATGGCAATACCATCCTCCTAGTATTTCATATTTTATGGCATTACTATTTGTGTTTGGGGCAGACTGAAAATCTATTTTTATTATGCTTCCTGAGATGGCACTTTGAATTTAAACCCCATTTTCCATGGCTTATAGCTTTTCCACTGAGTACATTTGGGGATAAACTTCATCATGCTAGTTTTTAAACAAGAATGAAATGATTCAGAAAGTTTGAAGGAAATGTATTTTGTCGTTTATGATTTAAGTAACTATAGGGAAATTCTTTTTGACTGTTCCAAAATATTATACACTTTATACTGTTGAATAACTTATAAAATTAGGACTTTATAGATATTAATAATGCATTTATGCATTAATATATATTAGAACTTATACAAAACAATAACTGAACTTTGATGCATATTTACAATATTCTTCAATTTCCTATAATACAATTCTCTACAATCTGCCAAATCCGTCAGCAATTCTGAAATGTAGGCTTTTGTGGAAGGACTGCTGTATTGAATCAAAATGAAAAAAAAACCATATTTATAAGAATACCTAACCACCTATTAAAGAGTCAAAAATGCTGTGGCTACTGAATACAGGCTCAGTGGTTTCTGTAAGCTGTCAATTCCCCCTTTCTCACATTTCAGGTATGTACACATATGTCTATTTTGATTTTTAGAAATGAATCAGTATTAAATGAAAAATCATAAGACAAAATAGTTAAGATTCATGCAGTGGTTCATTCAGCTTAATAATATGAGATTCTCAGAAGAATTTGGAAGTATATACATTTTCAATTCATGTGTCAATTTATCTAAAAAGACTACCTTACTTGAACAATATCACAGTCATAGTACATTAATGTTAACTAATTGTGCATGTTGTCCATTAAGAAATATGGAAAGGGATTTGACATGAATAAGAATTTAACTAACTATATAGAGCAGGGTACATGTCACTATCTTTGTGTTTGCCTCTTGTCTTTCTCCCTGTGTCTCTCCCTGTCTCCCTCTCTCTCCTTCTCTCCCATCTCGACCTCACACACACACACACACACACATCTACACACATAGTTTTTTCTATGTATTTATATCTATATAGCAATTTATATTTACTTTGTTCCGTTATCTTCTTATTCTATTTTATAGCTTTTTCAGCTTCTAAAAAGCAATCATTCATTTTAATTAATCCCTTACTTCAATGAAAATTTAATCTCTTACTGATAAGATTAATACATATACATGAACATAAGTATACATGCAAACCCTCCTCAATTATTTTGCTCTAATTTCTCATATTAAGACAAAGTAATTTTTATTAACAAGTATGCATATGAAAGTTCTATTTGAAATTATGATAATATTCTATGAGCTATATAAGAAGGTAAGAATAGATAAAGTATATAAGTAGTTGTGAATTTGATTTTCTAAATTTTATAAACAGCTACATAAGTTGTTTTCCAAAAACTCACTCGTGGACTTGTAGAATATGTTTATGTAAACTGATTCCTTTTTTTAAGTAAAACCTCTTTAATTTGTGTGAATCAATACTTTGCTCAGTTCTGCTGACCAGTAGGTGAACTCATATATTCTACCTATCAAAACAAAAATGTTATCAAACATAAAAAAAGGTTTATTTTTACCTGACTATCTCACTCATAGGTGGTGTCTACGGAGCAAAGCAAGGGAACTACATGGTGAAACCTGAATAAACATTTGTCTATTGTAACTGACTCAGTGATTCAGAGAGGGGGAGGGAGAAGCAATCATGTTGTGGACCTAATGCCATCTGGTAGAGCAGGATGAAGCTTAGTGTAGATCCAGGTGCACTGTGCTGACGTCTAGTTTGCATAGATGTACCCTTGTAACAATCCTATATAAATTGGTGTTTTTGCTTTGTGCAGCAAACTTATCCTGAATTTAAGGATTTTTAAATTTTTATTTAAAAAATATTTATTTATTTTCCCTTTTCTTGCCCTATTTTTATTGTTGTTGTAGTTATTGTTGTTGTTACTGATGTATGTCATTGTTAGGACAGAGAGAAATGGAGAGAGGAGGAGAAGACAGAGAGGGGAGAGAAAGATAGACATCTGCAGACCTGCTCATGGCATGTAAGGCGACTTCCCTTTTGTTGGGGAGCTGGGGGCTCGAACCGCGATCCTTACGCTGGTCCTTGAGCTTTGTGCCACCTGTGCTTAACCCAATGTGCTACCGCCCGACTCCCAGATATTTTTTTTTATTTTTAAAGAAAAAATAAAATGATACATTTAATAAAAATATAATTTTATCTATTCAGTTTGTAATTGTCAGTGGCAAAACTTTATTCTGTATTTTTCATAGGTCTCCTTTTCTTAGTAAAAAAAAAAGGATAAACCCTTTATAATATTCTGTTCATAGGATATCATATCCTGTTATTACTGCACAGAATTCTCCACTGATGTGAAATCAGTAAGAGTGACAGTGACAGACATAAAGGGGATCCCACTCTAGTTCCAGGCCCTTTCTCCCACTGACTACCTGGCTGACACATCCAGAGTGTCATTTGCTGGGGGATTCCAGGCAGAATGTGGGGGAGTCTGACAGTTTTTACCTGCGGGGTGTCCACGGGGACTAGCCAGATACTGTGGAGCAGAGCCATGGAGGGGTATTTGTGTAGGTGGCTCCAGTCATTGAGCTCTTGCTGAAGGTGCTTGTAGTAATGGGTCTATTGTCCAGTGCCCTGGAACCTTGAAGCCCAGAGGGAAGCCAGGCCCTAACTTGTTCTGTTGGGCAGAGAAGCTCTGTCTCCCGCTAGTCCATGGATTCTTCACATCCAACCTCCCTTGCCACCTCCCTCTCTATCCTCTACCAGTGCCGCGTGAGGCCAGGGGTGCAGGGCCCCTCAACATCACATGCCAGTCACAGACTTTTTCCATTGAATGCCTCCATCTAAATGGGGACAGTGTCCCGAGGTCACCTCAGCACAAAGACTCTTCTCTGGTTGGGCCAGTGAGACATCTATTATATAGACAGAAGAGGACCTTGGCACAGCAGACAAAACAACAACTAATAGAACTGGAGAAGAGGGGTTGCGTGGGGGGGTGGAAGTGGAGGAATCTTATGGGTAATGATAATGTTTCCCCATTTGGGGTATTTTGTTGCGTAATAAAACAATAGATCCAAAAATAAAATAAAATTTAAAATTACCTTTATGAGAAATTTCAGTCATGGACATATTAAGAAACCAGGGTAGGGTATAGCTTAATGGTTATATAAAGATGCTCATACTTGAGAATCAAAAGTCCCAGTTCAATCCCCCATAGCACCATATGCCAGAGATAAGCAGTGCTCTGGTTAAAATAAATAAATAATGAAAAAAAGTAAAACAAAAAAATAAAGAAGAGTAAATTTAAAACAAACTAAATTAGAGCTTAACTTTGTAAAAAAAAATGTTGCTAAAGTATCTTAAACCCTGGAAACAAGATCAAAAAGCTTTTTGTCTGCACTGAAACAAAATGTAAAAGCATCTTTAACAGGTTTATTCACAGGATATATTTACAGATCATACCTATGTGGATTTGAAATTTGATGAGATGTACCTGTATCACTATTTGTTGATAGAGAAGCAGTGAACCTAAAATTTAATTCCTCCAGGCAATGAAGAATCTTAGCAAACTATTGAATTCTGAGATGAATGAGAATGATTCCATTAAGTAGTATATTTAAACTTTATTTTCTCACACACAATAAAAAAAATGCCAGCTTCTTAGTAAAAGTACTAATTTGTCAATATGTATACTCAGTATAATTAAATTAGTTATATGGTTTTGAACATAAATGTCAACATAGAAAAAGGGAAGTTGCAATTATTCTTTAAGGACTGCAATTTTGGATGGAAATAATCTTTGTCATCCTTTCATAAAATCCTATTTTATTTTTGTCTTTAATTCAATGGTGGGGACTAAATCTGATGCCCTTCTTATGCACATTACTAAGCTGTCTTCACAATCCAATGCTATTCTGTATTTTCAGAGAGGCACACTCAGAAAGGGAGAACAAGCAAACAAAAATCAGGCAAAAAACAAAACAAGAAAAAAACTGACAAAAAAACAACTCCACCATCCATAGAGTTATGCCTGGTGTTATGTATAGTGTTCCAAATGAAATAGGGTTCAAACCCAGGGTCTCATGCATAGAATGGAGTGTGTTTTATCTGTTGATTAATCTTCCAAACTCCCAAAGATATATACAAATTGATTATTTATTTTTCACATTAATGTATCACAGCGAAGGAAATGAACATGTATTTAATATTGCCTAAAATAGAACACACTTTCATTGGCAAATCAGACACAATATGGTCCTTTTTTATTTGCAAAAATTAGGGAAGTGCATAAGGGCAAGTGAAAAGTATGGCTTTAATACAAACTGAATGAATTTTACTTCCACTAACAATAAAATTTTTCATATGGCTTAACAATATACAATATTTATGGACATAAGCACACATTTCTAATAGAAGATATGAAAAAAAAAACTGCAGAGGGACATTTATGCTGTAAATAAGTATACCTGTTTCAGGAATATCCAGACATGGATAGTGGTAGAGTTCCTTAATTAAAAACACCAGATATGCCAAACCTTTCTTTATAGATTATTCTGTAGCCTAATGCAAAAAAAAAAAGTTCAACTTTCTCCTTATTGTAAAATAACCTCCTCTCCAAAATATAGTGTGAAAGACTCCTTAATATTTTCAAATCACATTTAGTGTGTATATGATTAGTAGACTTTGCTTCTTCCTTATAGTACCAATAACTTTGTATTAATAAAACAATAGTTACATTCAATTTTTATTTGAATTTTAAAATATACCAAACACTATTTTGTTGACAGATAATTATTTTAGTTTTATGTTCTTGTTAATACTTGTTAATGTACAAAATCTAGTGTAGCTGTTATCCCTTTAAAATAGTGCTTAGAAAATGCTACATAAATATAAATATAAAATATTTAAATGTTCTACAGGTATTCTTTTATTATCTACAAGTAACTTCACTATAGAAAAACTTAAGAGTGATAGGAAAAGTATTTTTAGAGCATCAGCATCTAGAATTTTATAACAACACATATTATGACTATAAACATACACACTGATTCTGTGTATATATATATATATGTATGCACTGAATCTATATAATATAGTTATGACTATATGTGAATTTAATTTGTTTATTGAAGCAACATGTTTTTAAATATGCTCTAAAAAAGGACCCTAGTGGCCTTGTTATTTTACTTTCCTGAGTTCCAAATTAATCATTCTGTGATTTTTTGATATTTGTATCACAGCATTCACATCTTCTCATTTGTCTTCCAATAAAGGAAATAAGAGGATTATAATGAATGCTTATTTTAAAAAGGTCCTAAACCTCATTCTGATCAATTTTTCCTCATTCATTTAGTTACAGCTCATTTTATTCTGAAGGTTTTTATAATAATTAATCACTGTATGTTTTTTCCTGTGTAAAAGCTGCATGCATTAGCTGCAGTCTGTTTATTTTGCTTTCCAGTCAGCAATTATAATGCCAAAATAAATTAAAGTAAATTGTATTTTTACAGATTTAGAGGTAAAAATTGATGACAATTGCTGGAGTTCTTGAGTATATATATTGGAAAAATAGTCAAATGAATTAACCCAAGATGAGGATTCATCAATCAGATAAAATCACTGGTCATGAGTTACTTATGAAAAATAAGCCAAGTTTTCATCTATCTATATTATTACTTCCTGGATTGTGTATATTTGTGGAAAACATGAAATCAAACAAAGTTTTCTTTGCATAACATTTCTATTCTGTCAAATAAGTGAACCTTCGCTGTCATTAAAAATATATATCTTTTTAAAACCATATAAGGTACTCAAATGAATTCTAACAGCCCTTCAAGTCCAGGGCATACAGTGGTTATCTCAATGAAAAATGACTGAATGAATTTCTATTGTCACCCCTGCATCATTGACTTTTTTACAATTAATATAATTATTTATTCCCTTTTGTTGCCCTTGTTGCTTTTGTAATTATTATTGTTGTCGTTGTTGTTGTATAGGACAGAGAGAAATGAAGAAAGGAGTGGAAGACAGAGAGGAGGAGAGAAAAAAAGACTCCTGTAGAACTACTTCACCTCTTATGAAGGGACTCCCCTGGAAGTGGGGAGAGGGCGGTTCCTTTCCAACTGGGATGATTCCTCAGGTCCTTGTGCTTTGTGTCACATGTGCTTAAGCCTAAGCCCCTGCGCTACTGCCTGACTCCCAGCATTGACTTTTATATGACTAGATTGTTCTCTATATAATATTTTTAGTAAAATAAAACTAATGGAAGTTATTATAAAGTATGAAATATAGCTCACTGATAAAACTATCCTTTGGCAAATGACCATTTCTACCATAAATAAATCTCCCACACATGGAATATGGACAAGCCAGTTTTAAAGCTAATAGTCATTACCAACTCTTCAATACCATATTTGTTTAAAAATAGACACTAATTTAAAGAGATCCTATGCCTATGTTCCATAGAGTAAAATGAATGTTTGAATATGATGATTAATAATCTCTGTTTGCTTTTCTTTTGAAGCATGTGATTTTGTTAGTATTTAACTTAGCTAGTCATTGTTTCTTTTAAACTTTATGACACTTTATAACTCTTTCATAAACAGTATTAGAACCACACAGGTTATTCTACATAGGAAACACATTTACTAGTTGAAGAATTAAATTACAGGCTGCATTTATTATCTATAGTTCTTGTCAGTGTAGTGGTAAATATATCTCACAGTTGGATACACAAAATTAAGTCATTTAATGGCTTTGTAGTTCAGTTGATTGAGGTCCACAGGTCTCAGTGCACATCAGGAAACCATTTTATTTCTTTTGTAATTGTCAGTCACTGTTATTTTCACATGACTGCCAATCTGTGACAAGTCAGAAAATAGGATACTTAACATATCAAAATAGTGATAAAATGATTTTTAAAGTTGCCTATTTGCTTGCACAAAGAACCACACATATAGCAGAGTTTTTTTAAGTGTATTTTTGAGCATCAGACTTTTTTTTTTCTGACAAAATTATAATGGGTCTCCTCATAGTATACAGCTTCATGCTGCTTCCTATTTAAGATATACAATCTAACATCCTAAAGGCAACCGCTCGTAAAAATACTAATTTAGCAGTACCTTAATTGGGATACAGAAATAAAAACTACAACAATGAAGCTAACTTTATCAAAAAAAACCTAATTTATGTATTAGGCCATCTTAGGGGCCAGGTCGTGGCACAATTAAGCACACACATTACAGTGCACAAGAATGAGGGTTCAAGCACCTAGTCTTCACTTGCAGGGAGAGAGCTTTACATCTGGTGAAACAGGGCTGCAGGTGTCTCCCTATCTCTTTCCCTTTCAATTTTCCCATCCTTTCTCAACTTCTCTCTGTCTCTATCCAATAATTAAAAAGTTGAAAAATAGTTTTATTATTCAAGTAAATATGAACATATTAGAAAGATAAATTCACATCTACTTTTTTTTTTTTCAGTGCACCTGTACTTTTGACAAACTGCATAGTTTTGGGAAAGAGATCAAATCTTTGGTTAAGTTTGGCTCAGAATGATTGAGTGTTAATAGCTCAGTGCTGCTAGGAACTTGCCAGAATGCAAGGATTTGTTTTCATTTTTCAGTGCCAGCAGATTTCTGATTCAAAAATCACAAACACAGCATTTTTTCCCCATTGACTCTGTGAGGACATTAGCAAATTTCAAATAAATAGCAACTCTCGATTCCAGAGATGCTCTAAAGAGCAGGCTGAATTCCAGATGAAAATCTCAAACTGAACACTTAATAAAGAGTTTTAACAAATACTGTGGAAGTTAAATGAGAAAATATGTTAAATACCAGTTATGCTCAAGATCTCCTTAAGTGGTATTAAAATTAAGGCAACCCTTATTAAAATAAAGCAGTAGAGCATGGAGACAGATAGATGATATAATTATATTTCTTCCACAGTGTATAGTTATTTTCTCATGAATTTATAGTTACATGAATGTAAAGGTAGGCTGTGCATTTTGATTATTATTACTAGGTTTTTTTTAGTATTTATTTAGTCCCTTTTGTTGCCCTTGTTTTTTATTATTATTGTTGTAGTAATAATTGTTGTTATTGATGTCATTGTTGTGGGATAGGACAAAGAGAAATGGAGAGAGGAGAGGAAGACAGATAGGGAGAGAAAGATAGATACCTGCAGACTTGCTTAACAGCCTGTAAAGTGACTTCCCTGTAGGCGGGGAGCCAGGGACTTGAACCAGGATCCTTCCTCCAGTCCCGCTGCGCTTCAGACCGACCCCCAATTATTACTAGTTTTTTTTTTTAGTATATAAAGTACATAATATGTAGAACAAAATATTTGTCACTTGTAACAATTATTAAAATATCTCACATACAAATAATAAATGAATGTATGGGAAACATATACAAAAATTATAAAACTAGTCATAAAATAATTTTTATTTAATGGTATTTTATGACAAATTAGCAGCTGGGAAAATGAGAAGAGTGTGAATTGAGCGTCTGAGGTTTTAAATCACAGATATTTGCGTTATGGTAAAGTTGCATATTCTAGATATTTATTTATATATTTTACAGTCATCCTTATTGCTAGGGTTGAGTGCCTTCACAAAAAATTCCACCACTCTCCGTGTCGACTTTTTACATTTTATTTTATTTTATTTTATTTTATTTTATTTTATTTTATTTTATTAGGACAAAGAGAAATTTAAAGAAGGAGACAGAAGTACCATCAGATTATTTCACTAGTCATCAAGTATCTTTCTGAAGGTTAGGACAGGAGATTTGAACCCTGGTCCTAGTGCATGGTAACGTGTGTACACAACTGTGTGTGCCATTGTCCAGCCCCATATTCTAGATTTATTTAGATTTTAAAATTTGAATGACTTGTAGTTTGGTTTTAAAACAAATGACTTTTGTAGTGAAGGTTCTGTGTTAATCACTTACCATAAAATGATTCTCTGTGAGTACGTTTGTTTATAGCAATAGTATCTAGTTAAAAAAAAAAAAGGGGGGGAGGAGGAGTCTGGTGGTAGTGCAGCGGATTAAGCTCAGCAGGTGGAGAAGCATAAGGATCCCTGTTCCAGCCCCCAGCTCCCCACCTACAGGGGAGTCGCTTCACAGGCAGTGAAGCAGGTCTGCAGGTGTCTGTCTTTCTCTCCCCCTCTCTTCCCCTCCTCTCTCCATTTTCTCTCTGTCCTATCTAACAACGACAGCGTCAATAACAACAATAATAACTACAACAATAAAAACACAAAACAAGGGCAACAAAAGGGAAAAAAATTAAAGTAGAATTACAAACAGGAGGCATATACTAAATTTAATGATGATTGTTAAAAATACATTGCTGAAATAATTTCTGTGATAAAGTGAAAGTTTTGTGGACAATGTTGGCTTAATATTATGCATGTGTGTATGTGTCTTTGAAAGTCGTTTATATTTCAAAAGGCCATAATCAATACATTGACAGAATATGACCAATATTAAATAAAAGAAGATACCAAGATTCAATATTTTAAAATAAATTTTGGTCAATTCTGTTATTTTTAAATCATTTTATTGGAGGGTTAATGTTTTATTTTACAGTTGTTGACACATGCGTACAACTTTTCATCTGCCATAATAGGAATCTGAAAAACACTCTCACAGCTAACTTAGGCCCTTTTACACCATAGGAAACAGGACCCAAAATCTAATTGTGCATTTTAATAAAAGCACTGACAAATGAATTCAGAAAAATAAAACATAATAAATTGTATAATTATTGTGTATCCTTATTCCAAAAGACAAATCAGTTGCTGCCATAGATAATTTTTAAAAATTATTTATTTATTTCCTTTTTTGTTGCCCTTGTTGTTTAACATTGTTGTGGTTATTGATGTCATTGTTGGATAGGACAGAGAAAACAGTAAACCAGAAGCAATGCTTTACTCTGAATTATTTCAGTGAGTCATGTTAACCATCAAGAACTTGAAAGATAACAATAGTAGTGGTGACACTCCATTACATATTTTTAAAATTTTAATTTTATTAATTTTTATATTTTTACTTTTTTTGCCTCCAGGGTTATTACTGAGACTACCAAGCAACCACTACAGTGGTCATTTTTTCTATTTTTGGATAGAACAGAGAGAAATTGAGAGGGGAGGAGGACATAGAGAGGGAGAGGGACCTAAGTCACTGCTTGTGAAGTGACCCTCCTGCAGCCTGGGAGACATGGGCTTGAACAGTGATCTTTATGCAGGTCCTTGCACTTGGTACTATGTGTACTTAACAAGGTGTACCACCTCCCAGCCCCCTCGATTACATCTCTTCTGACTTTTCTACTTAACCTATGTTCACCACTGCCTGGTCCCATCTTGTAATTTTCCCCAATTATTGGCTTTCCTTTTTGCATGAAGCTTCTTAATATCCATCATTACCCATCTAAAGAGAGCATTGACATATGTGAATTTATTCTGGGCTATTAAAGAACATAGTGTTTATCTTGAATCTCTTTTAGGTCAAAAACTCGTAATGAAACTATTGGGGGCAGGTGGTAGCACGCTTGGTTAAGTGTAGGTAGTACCATGCACAAGGACCCAGTTTCATGTTTATGGTCACCACCTGCACATTGAAAACTTCTCACGTGGTGAGGCAATGCTGCAATATCTCTTTGTCTCTTTATCTCTTTCTACCTCCCTCTCAATTTCTCTTTGTTTTAACAAATAAAATAAAGTTAAAAAAAGAAATTGTCACATTCTGGAGTATGGTGCAATACAGTAATTTGTTTATGTTAAAGCTTAAAATCACTTCAGGAGGCTGGGTGGTGGCATTTGCAAGGGCCCAGGTTCAATCTCCAAGTTACCACCTGCAAGGAGAAAGCATTGTGAGTGGTAAAATCACGCTAAAAGTCTCTCTCTCTCTCTCTCTCTCTCTCTCTCCTCCTCCTCCTCCTCTCCCTCCCTTCCCCCCAGCTTCTTATCTCCCCCTTCCCTCTCAATTTCTCTCTGTCTCTATCCAATAAATAATAAATAAAATATATTCTTTTTAAAACTCAAATAATACCTACGGTGCAGGAAGTGATTTACTGGGTAGAATGAGTCTCCAGGCACAATCCTCAGCAAAACATACATAGGATTGAACTTCCTTAGGTCAGTCTTTCTTTTTCTTAAAAATATATCAGACTCAACAGTAAGACAGGCCTTTGAGAATAATCATGAAAACATTGCACTTTCTGACTTCAAAATATACTAAAGAGCAGCTATAATCAGTAAATCTTGGTAAAAGAATCAAAATAGACACATCTGCCTGGGCGGTGGCATACTGAGTTCAGCACACATATTACTATCCGCCAGGATCATGGATCAAGCCCCCACTGCCCACCTGCAGGAGGGACTGTTCAAAAAAGATGAAGCAGGTATGGAGGTATCTGTCTTTGTCTCTCACTCTATATCTCTCCCTTCCTTCTAAATTTATTTTCTATTCAATAAAATAGAAAGAAAAAGAAAGAAGAAATAAATGAAGAAAGAAAGAGAGGGAGAGAGATTCTAAAGGCAGCACTGATCCCCAGCAATATCATTGGTGTCAAAATAAGAAAATAAAATAAAGATAGAGAGAGAGCAATGGAATAGAATTGAGAACCTAGAAACAGACCACACACACCTACTGTCAACTAATTTTTGACAAGGAGACCCAAAATATCAATTGAGAACCAAAAGCCTATTCGGCAAATGGTGTTGGGAAAATTAGGTTTAACTATAAAAAAGGATGAAACTGGACCACCAAATTTCATCATATAAAAAAGTGAAATCCAGGAGTCGGGCAGTAGCACAGCGGGTTAAGCACAAGGACTGGTGTATGGATACGGGTTCCAGCCCCCGGCTCCCCACCGGCAGGGGATTTGCTTCACAAACAGTGAAGCAGGTCTGCAGGTGTCTATCTTTAGCTTCCCCTCTGTCTTCCTCTTCTCTCTCCATTTCTCTCTGTCTTATTTAACAACGATGGTAACAATAATAACTACACCAATAAAACAACAAGGGCAACAAAAGGGAGTAAATAAATATTTTTAAAAGTTAACTCCAACTGGATCAAAAATTTAGAAGTTAGGCTAGAAACAACCAAACATTTAGAAGAAAACATAGGTAGAACTCTCTCCCATTTAGGTTTTTGAAACATCACCACTAATTTAAATCCAATAGTGAGGAAAACAAAAGCAAAACTATACCAATGGGACATCATACTAAAAAACATCTACATGACGGTGGGAATCACTACCATAAAAACATTCCCACTGAGTGGGAGAAAATCTCTATAACCAAAAACATAATGAACTCACCAAAGTCAACATTAAAAAGACAAACAAACCTATTAAAAATAGGGGCAAAATAGGGGCAGAATCTTCTCCAAGAATGAGTCCAAAGGGCCAGATGTATGAAAAAAGAAAAAAAACAAACAAACTCAGTCACTGATCAGCAGGGCAATGAAAATGAAAACTACAGGACACCACTTTATACCTGTGATAATCTCACACATTAGAGAAAGACAGGTCCTGGGAGACAGGCGATAGCCCAGCTGGTTAAGCGCAGGTGGCCCAAAGTGCAAGGACCTGCATAAGGATCCCTGTTTGAGCTCCCACCTCCCCACCTGCAGGGGAGTAGCTTCACAAGTGATAAAGCAGTTCTGCTGTTGTCTGTCTTTTTCTCCCCTCTCTGTCTTCCCCTCCTCTCTCCATTTCTCTCTGTCCAATCCACCAACAACGCCATCAGTTATAGGAACAGTAATAACTACAAAAAATAAAACAACCAGGGCAACAAAAGGGAATAAATAAAAAAAGAAAGAAAGAAAGAAAGAAAGACCCTGAAACATCATGGAAGAGGAGGACATAGGGTGGGTTAGATTGTTATCTGGAAAACTGAGAGATGTTACATATGTACTATGTACATACTACATAATACTATTTTACTGTTGACTTTAAACCATTAACATCCCCCCACATAGAGAAGAAAGGAAGAAAGGGAAGGAACACAGAGAGAGAGAGAGAAAGAGAGAGAGAGAGAGGAAAGAATAAGGAGGAGGAGGAAGGGAGAGGAAAAGGAGAGAGAGAGAGACCAACTTTTGGAGAGACTGTGGGGGAAAGAAACTTCTCTATATTGCTGTTAAGAATATAAGTTGGTCCAACCCTTACAGAAAACAGTCTCATGACCCAACAATCTCTCCCCTAGGGCTTTACATAGAGAAAACAAACACACACATTTAAAAAAAAATCTATACACAACAATGTGCATAGCAATACAGTTTTTAATAGCCCAAACTTGGAAGCAACCTAGATGCCCAATGACAAATGAATAGTAAGGAAGTATAGTATGTATAGGTAATATAGTAGTACTTAGCTATTAAAATGATGAGGCATCATCTCCTTTGCAATGGCATGGTCAGAACCCAAAGGCATTATATTGAGTGAGATAAACCTAAAAGAGTCAGACCACCAACAAATGATCTAACTCATAGGTGAAATCTAAGAACAAAGAACAGTAGGGGAAAGCAGACTGTGAAACTTGGACCAGGTGTGGTGGTGTTGTAACTTGAAACTTAAAAGGGCCTTTAGGCTGTGGCTCATTAAGGATTGACTGACGGGTGCTGAAAAGAGGGTTAAAAAATTAGAGGCTCAGTTGAAAAACAAAATCAGAAGAAAAAAAAAAAAGCAGAACCTGAAATGGAACTGGCGTATAGCACCAAAGTAAAAGACTCTTGGGTGGGGGTTGGTGGGTGGGGAGAATACAGGTCCAAGAAGGATAACAGAGGACCTAGTGGGGGTTGTATTGTTATATGAGAAACTGTGGAATGTTATGCATGTACAAACTATTGTATTTACTGTTAAATGTAAAACATTAATTCCCCGATAAAGAAATGTAAAAAATTAGAGGCTTAATTTGGGTGAAACCAGTCAAAGGCAAATATCTAGGTACTGCAAAATAAGTGGCTCCATTTAAGGTTAAGCAAAAGAGAGGTTTATTCAATTAAGTCACTGAGAATGTGAGGGGAGAAGTCTAGCTAGGGAAACAGGCAAAAGTCCAATGTCTAAAGTTACCCAAGATCACCATGTGAAGAGGCCAGGATCAATCCAGAGCCACCGCAAAGGCAAATGGAGAGTCCATGGTGAAGGTAGTATAATGGAGAGAGCTAGTTTCTCCAAGTCCTTTTGTGAATATGTACATGATGTAATGTGTGAGTGCAAAAGTATGATAAGAATGAAACATATGTACATGCATGATAAGAAGTACCATATGTTAGATGCTTACATCAACCCGAATCTGATTGGCTAAAGGTGATGTAACCTAAACACCAGATAGCAAGTTAGTATAAATAGAAGAATGATATCCTGTCAATCGAAGCATGGCAAATGACGAGCAGAACAGAGGACCTCAGGTAGCAGAGAGAACGTCAAGTCTCTTCCCCAGTTATCCAGAGACCCTCGTTCACTCCATCGCACCAGCAGATTGAAGGATCACCAGATCGGCAACACAGTGACTTTAAGGAAAGGTATCAGGTTGATGTGAGTGACTCTGCTATGGCATGGTAAAGAGAATAAATGTAGCTGAAGAGATTGTGGGGTCAAAGGAACCCTTCTGCACTGCTGTTGGGAATGTCAATTGTTGTATGCTTTACATTGGGTTGTTCTAGTTCTCCCCCGCCAAGAGAATTGGATCAGTCCAGTTAGTTTCGCGGGCCCATTTGGCCCCGCCCCTAGGAACACCGAAAGAGGGTTCCTGAGTTCCAGAGTAAGAGAGAGTGCTTGGCGCTGCCACGGGGAAAGAGGCAGAAGAGTTCTGTTTGGTGATTAGTTTGGTTTAGTTTATAAATCGTTGCTCCTGAATAAAAAAAATACAGCTTCCCTGGCCAGCCGTACGTCTCTGGTCGTCTCTGTTACCCGCCCGTGAAGCTAGCCCGGCCAGCTAGAGCCACCGAATTTTAACAACAAATGGCGCCCACATGGACCTGACCTGCTCATCTCTCAGATAAGTAAAGACAACTTGGCTACCTATGCACTATGGCCTTCTCTTCTGCTTGTGAAGAGATCTCCAAAGGCCTCTGCTCTTTCTTCACGAGACTGTTTTGCTGTTTCTGGAACATTTATCTCTGGACCACTCTGTGGTTTCCACTTGCTGGGGCGAACTCAGAACAGCCAGCGGGAATAGCCAGCGGGTGGGAGGCGAGGCGCGGAGCTGTTGTTTCCACCTGGTTAAACAGCCAGCCGGCTGCACCCATTCAACCCCACACACCGCGCCCACAGCCCCGCAGCCCCGCAGCCCACAGGAGGCCGACACCAGCACACAGGAGCCCAATGCCACCACACAGGAGCCCGATGCCAACATGATGGAGCCTGATGCCACCATGCAGGAGCCCAATGCCAGCACGCAGGCCAGCCCACAGGAGCCGGCTCTCCACCACGTGGCGCAGGGCACTTGATGTGTGATCCCTCCATGCTGCTCGGCCACTGCGAGCAGGGCAGCAGACATGGCAGGGCCATGGGGCAGGGCCGCGGCGGCCTATCATGGTCACCACCCCTGGGCACCTAAGCACACGCCTTCTACAAAGCTGGCCCGCCTGCCCTCTTGCTATGAATTCTGGAACAATCCCGGACCTCCCGGATCCCTGGGCTCCCTGCTGAAACTGGGCACACGAGATCTCCAGCCGCTGGTCCGGTCTGAAGGCAGACAAGTTGGAGTACACAGAGATTTGTACAGAGATCGCAACCTGCAATTCCTAGAAGTGAAGCTGCGCGGGAAGCCACCTCCGGATGGTGAACACCCCCCCAACAACTAAGACAGTAAATATCTAAATTCGTGTTTAAAATGACATGTCTTCGTAACAAAGGTTTCTCTCCTTGTGCATTAATGACCATGTTTATGTGTATGTTTAAAGTTTGGTAAACAGTAACTTTAAGGCTAAATTCTTACTAGTCAAAGTTAAATGAAAAAGGTTTTCAACGTAATTCTCATAAAGATAAAATTAACTTACATTTAAAGTCTGAGGTAAAAATTAGTTAACAATCAATATATTTTAACTAAGTTGGTCCAAACAAAAGGTTAAATAGACTTGTTGATATGTATAACTCTCCATTACCTTCTCTATTAGAAATGGTAGATCGCACAATGGCTATGCTAATTATTCTCATGCCTGAGGTTTCCTTTCCTGCACACAACTCCATCTTGAATGGGTGTAACAAAAGGTTAAAAGACGTTGTTGATATGTAAAAGTCTCAAATTCCTTCTCTATTAGAAATATGCTAATAACAAGTTTTGTTTCATAGTAAGTAAATTGCAGCCAGCTGCCTTTGGGACTCTAGGCCATTCCCCGCCCCCATGCAAATGCCCGTCGAGGTAAGTACGCCCCCCACAGGCAAGAAAGTACGCCCCCCAGAGGCAAGAAATGTTTTTTTTAAGCTGATAAAGTTTTGCCCACAGAGGCAAAAATGGCCCCCTCAGGCCTTCCCTTGGCAGCACACTGGTTCTTGTTACTTGCTTGCATGTTTCTCCATGTTTGTGCCAGTTTCTTTTTTAAAAATGCCTGTCTGATAGAGGTTTCTGTTCACCCCACACCCTTGATACTATAGTCATTTAGTTAAAAAGAAAAGGGGGAATTGTTGTATGCTTTACATTGGGTTGTTCTAGTTCTCCCCTGCCAAGAGAATCGGATCAGTCCAGTTAGTTTCACGGGCCCGTTTGGCCCCGCCCCTAGGAACCCCGAGAGAGGGTTCCTGAGTTCCAGAGTAAGAGAGAGTGCTTGCGCCGCCACAAAGAGACAGCAGAGTTCTGTTTGGTGATTAGTTTGGTTTAGTTTATGAATCATTGTTCCTGAATAAAGAAATACAGCTTCCCTGCTTAGCTGTATGTCTCTGGTCGTCTCTGTTACCCGCCCGTGAAGCTAGCCCGGCCAGCTGGAGCCTCCGAATTTTAACAACAGTCAATTGATCCAACCTTTTTGGAAAACAGTCTGGAAAACTCTCAGAAGGGTAGAAATGGACCTACCCTATGACCCTGCAATTCCTCTCCTGGGGATATATCCTAAGGAACTCGACACACCCATCCAAAAAGATTTGTGTACACATATGTTCTTAGCAGGACAATTTGTAATAACCAAAACCTGGAAGCCACCCAGGTGTCCAACAACATATGAGTGATTGAGCAAGCTGTGGTATATATACACAATGGAATACTACTCAGCTATTAAAAATGATGACATCATCATTTTCAACCTGTCTTGGATGGAGCTTAAAAAATTATGTTAAGTGAAATAAGTCAGAAACAGAGGAATGAAAATGGGAAGATCTCACTTTCAGGCAGAAGTTGAAAAAACAAGATCAGAAGAGAAAACACAAGTAGAACCTGAACTGGAATTGGCGTATTGCACCAAAGTAAAAGACTCTGGGGTGGGGGTGGGGGGGGATTGAATACAGATCCAAGAAGGATAACAGATGACCTAGTGGGGGTTGTGTTGTTATATGGAAAACTGAGAAATATTATGCATGTACAAAGTATTGTACTTACTGTTGAATGCAAGACATTAATTCCTCAATAAAGAAATTAAAATAAATAAATAAATAAATAAATTGTACTTGAACCCAGACAGGCTCTCCAAGTGAGTTCTTCATTTAGACTGCTCAGGACACCTTCCTTAAACACATCCTCATGTCAGTCTGTTCTGCCTCAGGCTGACATCATTCATAAGCTAATTTTCCAAACCTCCTGTTGGGGTCACTACAGGGCATACTGCACCAAAGCAAAGGACTTTGGGGAAGGAAGAAGAACATACAAGATGAAAAGACACTGGGAACCTGTTGTGTCTCCTAGACACCAATCAAGAGGAAATAAGAAGTTATGTGTATGCGTTAAAGACTATAATTTAACATTAGCTCCTCAATAAAGTATTTTCTTAAAAAAAACAATATTTTTGTCATTAATAGGGATACATTGCTCCAAGTCAACATTTTCACAGATAGTAGATAAGAATAGATATAAGTATAGATATATACCACAGCTATAAGATATCTAGTACCATAGTACTTTCATGTGGTATAATTGGGGTTTGAATTTGGTTTTTGCACATGGCAAAGCAGGCATCTCAAATGTGAGCTATTTTACCAGTTTTTTAAATATTAAAAAGACATAGAAAAAGAAAATATCTCTCTCTCTCACACATACACACACACACACACACACGACACATATTCTGAGAATATCTAAACTAAACAAGACTGAGATTAATCTCTGGGCAATCTATAGGGAAAAAATGGTAGTATTGAGCCAAATAAAACACATAGACAGACATTGTCTTTAATAGGGAATATATACATTGTGCTGTTAGAACAAAACTATCCATCATTCACTTAACTCTCACTGTTCTTTAAAATACATTCTCAAATGAACACACAAATTAGAGGCTTGCAATAGGACATCACTTAGAAGGTCATACTGTGAGTAATATTCTCAATGTTACAAGATTAAGAATTATGACTTTTAACTAGATTTAACTGACATTTTATGACTATGATTGACACTGTAGTTCTACCAAAATATAAACACCTTCTTTTGTCCTATATACATAAGTAGCATAGTATTCAGGCAGAGATATTTACATATGTATCTATCTCTTATAGACACAACAGTGTCAGACTGCAATGTAATAATAATGTCTTGCTCTGTTTTTCTTTCTTTATGCCTTTAATGGCCAGGCTACAGCAGGACACTCAACTGTTTTTAATGACATTCATTACCACCTCTTATTTTCTGGGTTAATGACATATTGAACGTGCTAATGGCTTAAAATTTTCAAATAGTGCACACACTGTTCATGAAAAAGGCTGTATATTTTACTTTATATGCATTTTTTGTCAGTGGATTAGCTGAAACATTTTTATTCTTTGTGTTTGCTAGGTTCAATTGTAAAGCGAAAGAAAAAAAAGAAAAAAAGAGATTTCACAGAGTGAAGTTATAGTTATAAAAGTAGTTATATCCACCCACCTCAACCTCCAATAGCAGCACGGGTGTATTATGTAATCTAAGGAAGGTGACATTAAAAAAATTCTAGATTCCCATTTACTGTACTTACTTTTTAAATTCTGTGGCAAATATTTCTAGTCATGAGGTCCTAGCAATTAAAGTAAACACAGGAAAAGGGAATTGTAAATTTTAATACTTAATAGGCTTCAAGTTTTGGGGTTTTACCTTAAATTTCATAAGTCGTTTTAATTACAAATTAAGTAAAAAGCATGCAATTAAATTATATCCTAAACACTCAAACCATAACAGACTTCATTATTTAATCAAAGCACATTTACATGAACCAGAAATGACACCATTTCTGAGTTTGCCTTTCTAGATCATATGTTCTATTCTTTACTTGCTTTCATGACAGAAGGGACATTATATATCCTATTATTCTGGATAATGAGGTGTATTTTTTTAAAGTACTATGCCTTACAGGGTAAAGTTAAATAATTTACACAGTTAACTCCTAAGGAACAAATAGGGTGAGTTCTCCCATCCTATTTTTTTTTAATTTGTTCACAATATCGCTTAGCCATCTTGCTTCCTTAGCAGCAACTGAAAAGTTATACTCGTGTCTTAAGTTTCCTTAGAAACAGTATCAAGTCCATTCTTTCGTTGAGTCTTTTATTAAAAATAAAGTCTCAGGAGCAAGAACTGGAAATATAGAACGGTGCAGGAAAGAGGCTATACAAGTAGGTGGTCCGTACTTAATAGGTCATGCTTGATGTCATAGAAATGTTAAGGATAGGGAGTGGGGCGGTAGTGCAGTGGGTTAAGCGCAAAGTGCAAGGACCAGACTAAGGATCCCCATTCTAGCCACCCGCTCCCTACCTGCAGGGGAGTCGCTTCACAGGTGGTGAAGCAGGTCTGCAGGTGTCTATCTTTCTCTCTCCCTCTCTGTCTTCCCCTCCTCTCTCCATTTCTCTCTGTCCTAACACCAACGACAATAATAACAACAAGTAACAAAGGGAACAAAAGGGAAAATAAATAAAAATTTTAAAAAATGTTTTAAAAAATTTTAAAAAGAAATATAAGGATCATCTTTGAGTAAGTTTTAGAATAACATTTCTTAATTAAGTAGGTTTTGGACCATATACTAGTAAATAATAGATTGAATTAAATATAACTAAAATTTAAAAAAATAGTAATTGTTTCTTTAGTGATGCTCAAAATTATCTATCATTATAATCAATCTTTAGCAAATAACTGTGAGAATCAACTGTCCTATCATTCCTCTTTTACTTTCTCTGTACCAAATTTTGCTTCAGCATAAAGATAGTTTAAATGCCCCCTATAGTGCTTAGCTCTTGTTCTGTGATCCTCTAGCTATATATATAATCTTAGCATACTTATTATTTCTTAACTCGGCTTCCTTCACTAATCTGAGCATAATTTTCAACTTAAGATACCACACAGGGTTATGAAAAGACATGCAAAGAAGACTTTATTAACAATTTATAATATTACACAGTGAAAACATAAAGCCTATTTTATGTCTCTATGAAAGTACATTAGCAGTATGATTTATTATTTTTTTTGCATTTGATTTCTAAGCAAGAAACACAATTCACACAAGAATGCTTTCCATCTAAAAACATATTCTAATCTTCATACCGGAAGTCATTTCTCTTCTTAATGTTGGCACATTTGATACATTAACACACAGAACATGGAGCAGAGATTTCCTGCTGTTCTCCTATTATGTCACTTAGACTTCTCAAGAGACACCTGTCTCAAAAATATAAGCAAGAAAGATAAATGACAACTTCAAAGAGAGATGCATGTGTGTTGTGTTTACAATCCAAGACATATACTGGATATATTGACTCTAAACAGAGAACATAAAACACCACTTCCCCCAAAGTAGCACAAAAATAAAACAACACAAAATTAAATGAGAAAAAAAAAACATCTTTTGAACATTCATATTTAAATTACAGAGATAAACTTACACAGAAAACTACTTTTGGAAATGCTTTCTGTAAAGTTATGGTGTCTCCAAAAAACCAAAGACAGAGAACATAAATTAAATTAAGTTGCTTGAGCAACAGGAAATTCAATTTTATACAGAAACTGTCAGACTGATCTCATCTGTCTTTTCAACAAGGATATAAATCACTGTTTCTTCCTACCTCCAGTATTACTTTACTCACTTCCAGCTGTTCGTGCAGGTTTACTTAGCTGAATTTCATTGCTTCTGCCTTACTTGTATTTTATTCTTCAATCCCTCAAGAGCTTCTGTAAGGAGAGAAAAGAAGTAGAATTGTCCATTTTTTGTGCTATAAACATTCTTTAAACATTTAAAATTTAAGATGATTTAAAAATCAGCAAACCTCTCTTCTTGAATGGGAAGTCATTTTAAATTGCCATGGTAGGGAGTAGGGCGGGAGCCCAGCCAGTTAAGCAGACATGGCGCGAAGATCAAGGACTGGCTCAAGGATCACAGTTCCAGCCCCTGACTCCCCACAAGCAGAGGAGGCACTTCACAGGCAGGCGGTGAAGCTGGTCTGCAGGTGTCTTTCTCTCCCCCATTTTTGTCTTCCCCTCCTCTTTCCATTTCTCTCTGTCTTATCTAACAAGGACATCAATAACAACAACAATAATAACCACAGGGGTGGGTGGTGGCGCACCTGGTTGAGCACACATGTTACAATGTGCAAGGACCCAGGTTCAAGCCCCTGGTCACCACCTGCAGGAGGAAAGCTTTGCAAGTGGTGAAGTAGTGCTGCAGGTGTCTCTCTGTCTCTCTCCCTCTTTATCACCCTCTTGATATCTAGCTGTCTCTATCCAATAAATAAAGATAATAAAAAAACAATAATAACTACAACAACAATAAAAAAACAAGGGCAACAAAAGGGAAAATAAATATAATAAATAAATAACAAATTGTCATGATAACTTGATATTATAAATGCAAATATATTGTTCGGTTTGTTAAATTTTTATAAAAATTATTTTTCATTCTACCATTGGATAAATATATAAAACTAGAAGTTTTTAAATAACTAGTTATATAGATGACTTGATGTGCATATTCCATCTACATATTAATATGTAACTTTTAAAGGCAAAATTTAAGTACAGAGCAATTATAGTTAAGAATAAACTTGGTCACTTTCAATTTAAATTATTGTTCTTCCCATTTTATTCTTTGTAATTCATTAATAGCTAAACTTTACTAACATAATCCTACTACTTAATTGCAAAAGCATTATCTATTTTTAGTAAAACTTAGATCATGCTTTGTTGTGTCACATCAAGTCTGTGAACATGGTGATAATGATTTCAACTCCCTGTGCTATCCCGGATTCATTTCTGTATTTCACAGTAATAATGGTTGTAATCTGTGCCTGCATTTTCATGGCCTAAAAAAAAAACAACAACTTGGATTTTCAATATCCTACAATACTATGAAGGATAATCACTCACAAGAAGAATAGAAGTATATTAATCATCAAATAAAATCAGAGATATATAATAGAAGTGAAATGATTACACTTGTTCATAAGAAGATATACTAGAACACATAAAATTAAGGGTTGGGGGCTAGAACGTATTGCACTTGGTTAAGTGCATACATTACAGTGCACAAGGATCCGGATTCAAGCACCTGGTCCCCACCTGCAGGGGGAAATCTTCACAAATGGTGAAGCAGGGCTGTAGGTATCTCTCTGTCTTTCTCCCTCTCTATCTTTCCCTCTCAATTTCTCTCTGTCTCTATACAATAATAAGTAAATATATATTAAAAATTAAAATCAAGGGATGGAATGTTATTTTTAATGATTATTAATACTAAGTTGTGTAATATTTTACCTTTTATGGTTCCTTATCATTTAACTTGTCTACTTGAAGGCTACATAATAATCAAAGTTGCCTTTTCCTGAATACATAAATATGACAGAAATATTGTTAAACTGTACTGTCACTGAAATGATAGAGAAAACTTTAAAAGGTAATGTGTATGTCAAAAGTTCTAATGATAGCTTCTAAAATATCTGTAGAATATTGTTATTCTCATTTTAAGTCTATGTTCTGGCCAGGTGGTGTCGCATGTCACAGTGAGCAAAGAGCTAGCTAGGTTCGAATCCTAGGTCCCCACCTGCAGGGGTAAAGCATCACAAGTAGTGAAGCAGAGCTGTAGGTGTCTTTCTGTCTCTCTTCCACTCTTTAACCTTCTTCCATTTCAATTTCTGTCTGTGTCTATGCAATAAATAAATAAATAAAGATTTAAAAAGAGTCTATGTTCTTTTTTTCATATGTATATTTCTTATTACTGTCAATTACGTCCTCGGTGAGTAGACACAGGACAATTATATCTAATACTGTCCTTTAGAATTGCAGTTTCCGGGAGTCGGGCGGTAACGCAGCGGGTTAAGCCCAGGTGGCTCCAAACGCAAGGACTAGTGAAAGGATGCCCGTTTGAGCCTCCGGCTCCCCACCTGTAGGGGAGTCACTTCACAGGCGGTGAAGCAGGTCTGCAGGTGTCTGTCTTTCTCTCCCCCCTCTCTGTCTTCTCCTCTCTCCATTTCTCTCTGTCCTATCCAACAACAATGACATCGATAATAACTACAACAATAAAGCAACAAGGGCAACAAAAGGGAATAAATAAATAAATATAAAAAAGAATTGCAGTTTCCCTGCATATTAAATTAATTAAAGGTAAATGCTCTTGCACATAATCACATTTATATAGCAAAGTGTGTATATATACTAAAATAACCCACACATGTTATTGTGTCGTTTTTAATTTAAAAAATCAGGTTTTATAATGTGTAACTGTGTATATTATGATCCACTATAAATGTTAAAAACTATTATCACTTCTGGGAGTCAGGTGGTAGGTAGCACAGCGAGTTAAGTGCAGGTGGTGCCAAGTGCAAGAACCAGAGCAAGGATCCCAGTTCAAGCCCCTGGCTCCCCACCTGCTGGGGAGTCGCTTCACAGGCAGTGAAGCAGGTCTGCGGGTGTCTCTCTTTCTCCCTCCCTGTCTTCCCCTCCTCTCTCCATTTCTCTCTGTCCTATCCAACAACAACAATAATAATAACTACAATGAGGGCAAACAAAGGGAATAAAAATTTTAAAAAACTATTATCACTTCTTAGTGTACTAAAAAAAAAGATACAGATTTTTATGCCAGTATTCAAAAATTTTAATCAATATAAACAAAACAAAAGCAGTCAACTGATGCTGTTGTCCCTTATCTCATTGACTCATTTGCATTCATTGAATGCATAAACCAATAAATTTCAAAATTTCCTTCACTCCTCCAGTAACCTAAGTCACTGTACATTCAGTTAATTCTAATTCTTAATAATTTTATCTTTAAGATATCAAGCATGTCTACTTATTCTATTTTCCTTGTCATTAGCACATAATAAAGTGTGCTTTATTTGTTAGATTAATTTAGTTATAAACAGGTTTTTTTAATTCTTCTTTTTGTGTCCATCTAAGAATTCTTTCACACTGCAGTCAGACCGGGCTTGAACTGGGATCCTTAGGCTGGTCCTTGAGCTTTGCACCACATGCACTTAACCCGCTGCACTACCGACTGACTCCTCAAAGTGTTTTTTTTTTTTTTTTTTAAGACTCCTTATTTCTTTTAACGTTAGTCTCAATTCCATGGCAAAAGTATTTTTGTTCTAAAGCAAGTTTCCTTGGGAATCTATACTAATGTATGATGACACTCTTCTGGATTCCCAAAGATTCTTAAATATGAAGTTTGCATTATGGTCTAGTTTACCCATACACCATTTCACTTATGTGATATGCTTTTTATTCTTCTTACCTTATTTTTTATTTTATTAATTTACTTTATTGTGGGTTAATAGTTTGAAATACAATTGTTGATACACTGATACAGCTCCTCCTCATCTCTGAGGTTCCTGAAAAGCAGTCTCAACTTCCAGAATAATTCCTTTTCCATGTCCATTTCTTTCTCATTCCAATCACAAACTTATCAAAAGAAGTCTAAATCTACCATCCACAGCAAAAAAGAGCCATGTACTTGTCATGCGAAATATCCTATGTAACTTTCCATATTTTTCTGTCCACATTTCTGTCTCCTCACTCTGTTATATTAATCAAGTGAATCTATATTCTGTGTAAACTTACATTTACAATATCCACTTTAGAATGTGTTGCACTGTATGCATTCAAAGTATTGCTTTTAAAGTAAATATATTCCAAGGAAAAATTTCAAATTAAATATCTGAGGGAACCAATCTATAAAACATATGGATAAGGGACCAGTCAGTAGCACAGCAGGTTAAGCATAGTACATGGTGCAAAATGCAAGGACCTGCGTAGGGATCCTGGTTCCAACCCTTGGCTCCCAGCTTCAGAGGGTTGCTTCACAAGCAGTGAAGCAAGTCTGCAGGTGTCTGTCTTTCTCTCCACTTCTCTTGCCTTCCTTTCCTCTCTCGATTTCTCTCTGTCCTATTCCACAATAAAAGCAATAACAACAACAGTAATACTAACTACAACTATGAACAACAAGGGAAACAAAAGCGAAAAAATGGCCTCCAGGAGCAGTGGATTCATCCAAGCCCTAGCAATAACCCTGGAGTCAAAAAAAAACATACAAAAAATATATGTATATATGTACCTATAGCACAGTGTATATATGAGCTGTCTGGTTGTAGACTGAAGATAAAGAAATTGTTCCCACACTGAGAAAGGTTGCACATGTAAAACTACTTTATTTTACTGTTGACTGTAAACTATTAGTTCTCTCAATAAAGTAAAAAGAAAGAAATTGTTTCCAGCTGTGAATAAAGAAAAAAATGTTTTACTTTGCCACATATAATCAAAAATAACTTTTATTTTATTCACTGAATATATTAGAATGTTGACCAATAAAGAAGTTACAATTAAATGCAAGATCGATCACCAAAACCTATGAAAAAAATAATAATAGCATCTTCACAATTCAGCACTAGAGTTACATAATCATCTCAGAAATACAGTTTCACCTATTAATTTTTTTAATATTTATTTTCCCTTTTGTTGTCCTTGTTTTATTGTTGTAGTTATTGATGTTGTCGTTGTTGGATAGAACAGAGAGAAATGAAGAGAGGAGGGGAAAACAGAGAGGGGGAGAGAAAGATAGACACCTGCAAATCAGCTTCATCCCCTGTGAAGCAACTCCCCTGCAGGTGGGGAGCCAGGGACTCGATACAAGATCCTTATGCTGGTCCTTGCGCTTTGCGCCACCTGCGTTTAACCCACTGCGCTACTGCCTGACTCCCACCTTTCTGTTTTTTAATGTTTTCCTTTTTCCACTTTATATATATCATTTATACTTGGAAGAAAAGAGCATATTTTATCCGCTAGAGTTAGTGTTAATGCATTGACTAACAGTCTGTAAACTTTAAGTAGACTTGTAGCAGCTGTTTATTAATTTCCAGAAAATAAAATTAGATAGTAAAAAAGAAATATTAAAGCAATTTCTGGGTTTGCTTGTATCATATCAAACACTTTTTCTGAAGTTAAATAGGTTTTCTTTAAAGTTTTACTAAATAGTTTAAAGTTTTTATAAATATTCTGGGCCTTTTTAATGGAAAGTAAAAAGATAAAAGTTACACTAAAAACTATTACAATTTCTCAAACTTACTAGACTGTGGTTGACCAACAGGAAATCAACTGTTAAGTTTACTCTTACATCAAAGTTTCAATTCTTATGTATGTGACAGTATTTGAAATTAACAAAATGAAGCATATAAAAATTCATTTTAATTGCTATATAAACAATACTTTCCATTAAAATAAAATCATAGCAATAAGAGTAATATTAAGCCTATAAATTTACTTAAACACTTAAAAGATACTTAGTTTTAAGTTTCAAAATTTGTGTCAATTCATCAACTTAACCATAAATCTGAACTGTCCCATTCTATTTAAGTATATTGTAAATGAATATGCATATTTAAGTTCCCAAACACATATGCACACAAACACAATTCCTGTTTCTAGAAGTATATTAAAACATTTTTTCTGTCAATTTTCAGGAATTGTTTTTTTTGTTGCACAAAAAACCTGCTGACTATTTCTAACTCTTGGCAGATCCTAATGGAACTTGGGATGATTATGTTGAGTTAAGCAAGTCAAGAAATAAAGGGGAACTACTAATTGGTTTCACTCATATGTGGATAATAGATGGATAAAATAAATGAACTTGTAAAGCAAACAAAAAATAGTAACTAAACTATTCCTTAGATTTTGTTAAAGCAGCTGTGGTTACCAAAACTTTGATGGAAGGTTTGGTGATTTAAACTCATTGTGTGTGGTGGAATTATGACTGAAATTTTTAAAATATTTATTTATTTCCTTTTATTGCCCTTTTTTAATTGTTGTAGTTATTGTTGACGTTGTTAGATAGGACAGAGAGAAATGGAGAGAGGAGAGGAAGACAGAGCAGGCAGATAAAGCTAGACACCTACAGACCTGCTTCACAGCCTGTAAAGCGACTTTCCTATAGGTGGGGAGCCAGGGCTCGAACTGGGATCCAAAAGCCAGTTCTTGTTCTTTGTGCCACGTGTGCTTAACCCACTGTGCCATCACCTGACTCCCATGTCTGAGATCTTTTTACCTTGTAAAACACAATGAAGTCAAATGCTTGATTTCTGGGGAAAAAGCTGGTTTTTTTTTTTTTTTACTTCCTAGAACAGTTTTTTTTTTCCATCATAAAGACATTATCCTAATGATCACTCCTTTCAGTATATATACCTTGTGTAATGTTTTAAACATTTTCATTGGTGCAACAGTTTACAGGTTTATTTTTTTAAGAGCACAGTGCTCTAAAGACATACAGATCCCTCTTGCAGCTTTATAGCTAAGTAGAGATTAGTCTTATTTAATCAACTTATATTTCTCATGGTCATATAAGTAGAATCTTATCAGGGACTTCCAGGATGATTTATCTTATTTATTTATTTATTTATTTATTTTTATTTAAGAAAGGAGACATTAACAAAATCATAGGATGGGAGGGTACAACTCCACAAAATTCTCACTACCCAATCTCTATATCCTGTCCCCTCCAAACTAGCTTTCCCATTCTCTATCCCTCTGGGAGCATGGACCCAGGGTCCTTGTTGGTTGCAGAAGGTGGAAGGTCTGGCTTCTGTAATTGCTTCCCCGCTGAACATGGGCGTTGACTGGTCGATCCATACTCCCAGTCTGCCTCTCTCTTTCCCTAGTAGGGTGGGTCTCTGGGGAAGCTGAGCTCCAGGACGTATTGGTGGGGTCTTCAGTCCAAGGAAGCCTGACCAGCATCCTGATGGCATCTGGAACCTGGTGGCTGAAAAGAGTTAACATACAAAGCCAAACAAATTGTTGAAGAATCATGGACCCAAAGGATGGAATAGTGGAGATAAAGTGTTGGGGGGGTACTCACTGCAAACTCTAGCGTACTACTGCTTTCAGGTATGTATTTGCCCTGGTTTATGGATACATGTGGACATATGCTCTATTTCCTGGAACCTGGTCTATATCTAGGTTTTGGGACTGTTAGGAAGTGAACCACCTAGGATGGAATTAGAGAATATTATGAAAGGAAAGGTCTCACCCGAGTGATGAAGCTAAAGGGTTGTCATTCCATACCTGAAGTCTCTGGACACAGTCTGATGAAGCATGCTGGGGTGGCACTCATTTTGTTGAATAGGCTGTGATCAGTGGATGCAATATTATTTGATAAGAATTGGGAGAAACATACGGGAAAGTGAGCCCTACCCTAGAATCCCAGGACTGGGGAACTTTAGGCTCTATAGTGGAAATGTGAGGTTCCTGCTGTCTAAGGGTTCAAGAAGACAATGGATAGTTATTGTTAACATCACATTATTTGATAATTGGGTTAACTTTGAAAAGTCTCTTTGTTAAACATACAATTTTCCCCCCTCTCATATTAATTAAATATTGATTTATATGACTACAATTTAATAGGTGTGTACATAAACACCATTCCCACCACCAAAAGATTGTGCTTTATGTTTCCCCTGTTGAATAACATGTTGGATGACAGTTTGCTGTATATGGACTCCTCCACTATCTTGAGGAATTTTCCATCGATTCCCAGACTTAGTGGTATTGTGATCATGAAAGAATATTGGATTTTTTAAAAGGCATTTTTGAATCTATTGAGATAATCAAGTGTTTTGATTTTTGTTTGTTTGTTTTGTTTTGTTTTGTTTTTATTGATGTGGTGAATCACATTGATTGACTTACATATATTGAATCAGTCTTGCATTCCTGGGATAAATCCCACTTGGTTGTGATGAGCAATCTTTTTGATATACTGCTGTATCTGGTTGGGTAAGATTTTGTTCAATATTTAGGCATCTATGTTCATCAGAGATATTGGTTTGTAGCTTTTCTTTTTTGTTGTGTCCCTATCTGCTTTGGGTATCAGGGTTATGTTGGCTTCATAGAAGGTGGAAAGGAGTATTCTTATGTCCTCAATCTTCTGGAAGATTTAAAAGTAGAGATATAAACTATTCCCTGAAAGTTTTGTGGAATTAGTTTGCAAAGACATCTGGTACTGGACTTTAATTTTGGGGAAGGTTCTTAATAACCATTATTATTTCTTTTTTTTCTTTTCTTTAAGAAAGGATTAATTAACAAAAACATAGAGTAGGAGGGGTACAAATCCACACAATTCCCACCACCCAATGTCCATATCCCACCCCCTCCCCTCATAGCTTTCCCACTCTCAATCCCTCTGGGAGCATGTACCCAGGGTCATTGTGAGTTGTAGAAGGTGAAAGGTCTGGCTTCTGTCATTGCTTCCCCGCTGAAAATGGACATTGACTGGTCGGTCCATACTCCCAGTCTGCCTCTCTCATTCCCTAGTAGGGTGGGTCTCTGGGAAGTAGAGCTCCAGGACATATTGATGGGGTCTTCAGTCCAGGAAGCCTGGCCGGCATCCTGATGACATACGGAACCTGGTGACTGAAAAGAGAGTTAGCATACAAAGCCAAACAAATTGTTGAGCAATCATGGACCCAAAACTTGGAATAGTGGAAAGGAAGTGTTAGGGGAATACTCACTGCAAACTCTAGTGTACTTCTGCTTTCAGGTATATATTTTGCAGTAGCTTAGGGATACGTGTGAACATATGCTGTCTCTCACAGAACCTGGTCTATATCTAGGTTTTGGGACTTTGTTAGAAAATGAACCACCTGGGATGGAATTAGAGTATACTATGAAAGGAAAGGTCTCACCTGAGTAATGAAGCTGAAGGATTGTCATTACACACATGAAGTCTCTGGTCAAAGTGTGAAGTGAAGCATGTTGAGGTGGCAATCATTGTGTTGATTAGGTTGTGATCGGCAGATGCAATATTATTTGATATGGATTGGGAGAGGCATACGGGAAAGTGGGCCCTATCCAAAGGTTCAAGGACTGGGGGAAGTAGAGGCTCTATAGTGAAGATGTGAGGTACCTGCTGTCTTAGGGTTCAAAAAGACAATCGATAGTTAATGTTATCATCACATTATTTGGTAATTGGGCTAACTTTGAAAGGTCCTTTTGTTATGGTTTGCTGTACAGTACCCAGTATCTTGTATATAGCTGAGGCTTCTGATCTACTTGGTCTAGGCTTTTGAGAAAATCCACATATCAAATACACAGCCTATATATTAAAAGGATTCAGTTTGTGTTTTGAAAAACTTTGAGAGCTACAATTGATTTTCCCCCTCTCAAATTAATTAACTAGTGATTTATATGTCTACATTTTGCTAGGAGTGTACATAAACACCATTCCCACCACTGAAAGACTGTGACCCATCCCTCCCACCAACTCCCACTCCCCACTGGCCCAGGAAGCTGCATGTCTACCCCTCACCACAGGGTTTTTACTTTGGTCCCCTACTTACAATTTGATCAGGTCCTGATTTTAGTTTCCTTTTCAGATCTTCTTCCTCAACTTCTGTTGATGAGTGGGATCATCCCATACTCATCTTTATCTTTCTGACTTAGCTCACTTAACATAATTCCTTCTAGCTCTGTCCAAGATGGGTCAGAGAAGGTGGGTTCATTGTTCTTGATAGCTGCATAGTATTCCATTGTGTATATATACCACAGCTTTCTCAGCCACTCATCTGTTGTATGGTTCTTTTATTTTTGATGTTGTTTGTTTCTGCTCTAATTTTAGTGATTTCTGTCCTTCTGGTTGCTTTAGGGTTCCTTTGTTCCTCTTCCTCTAAGTCCCTGAGGTGTTCAGTAAGGTCGTTAATTTGAGCTTTTTCTCATTGTTTAATATGTGATTTTATGGCTATAAGTTTCCTCTCAGTACTGGTTTAGCTGTGTCCCAAATATTTTGATAGGTTGTGTCTTCATTTTCATTAGTTTCCAGGAACATTTGAATTTCCTGCTTGAGTGACTCTCTGACCCAGTGGTTCTTAAGGACCATGTTGTTTAGTTTCCAAATTCTGTGACTTTTAATAATTTTCTGTTTGTTGTTAAATGTTAGTTTTACTCCACTGTGGTCTGAGAAGATACTTGGGATGATTTCAATGTTCTTGAATTTATTGATGCTGTCTTTGTGGCCTAGCATGTGGTCTATCCTTGAGTATGTGTTATGTGGATTTGAAAAGAAGGTATATTCCAATTTTGGGGGGTGAAGGACTCTGAAAATGTCCAAGAGTTCTAGTCTGTCAATCTCTTCATTCAATTCTCTTGTACCTTTGTTTGTTCTCTGCTTTGTTGATCTGTCTAAGTGTGAGAGTGGGGTATTGAAGTCTCCCACTATTTTTGTATTACTATTGCTGTATTTTTGAAATTCTTTCAGTAAGTGCTTGACGTATTTAGATGGTCCCTCATTGGGTGCATAGATGTTAACAATTTTTAAGTCTTCTTGGCTGATTGATCCTCTAATTATTATGTAATGTCCTTGCCTATCTTTTATTACTTTATTTAATTTAAAATCTCTTGTGTCTCGGATGAGAATGGCTGTTCCTGCCCTTTTTTTGTGGTCCGTTAGCCTGTATGATAGTTTTCCATCCTTTCACTTTAAGTCTATGTTTATCTTGTTGTGACAGATGGGATTCTTGCAAGCAGCATATGGTTTGGTTATGTTTTCTGATCCATCCCCCCACTCTGTGCCTTTTGATGGGTGACTTTAAGCCATTGACATTTATTGATATTATTGATTTAATGTATTGTAGTGCCATTGTTCAAAAAAAATTTTGTTAGCTCTGATATATTGCAAGTATTATAGTGATGTTCTTGTTTATAAGAGGTCTTTTAGAACCTCTTTCAGGGCCGGTTTGGTGATGGTTGCCTCCTTTAACTGTTGTTTGTCTAAGAAGGTTTTGATCCCTCCATTTAGTTTTATTGAAAGTCTAGCAGGATATATTATCCTTGATTGAAACCCTTTTTCATTCAAGCTTGATAGACACCTTGCCATTCTCTTCTGGCTTTTAGAGTTTGAGTGGAGAAGTCTGCAGATAATCTTATGGGTTTTCCCTTGTATGTGACTTTTTGTTTCTCTCTTGCAGCCTTTAGGATCCTTTCTTTATCCTTACTCCTTCTATTGTGACTATGATGTGTCTTGGTGTCTTCAGGTCTGGGTTGATTCTGTTTGGCACTCTCTGGGCCTCTTGAATCTTGATGTCCTTTCTGTTATTGAGGTCTGGGAAGTTTTCTTGTATTATTTCCTCTAGAATGTTTGCTTCCCCTTCCTCTCTTTCTTCCTCTGGCACGCCAATTACGCGAATGTTACTTCTTTTGAGATCATCCCATATGTCTCTGTTGTTGTTTTCAGTGTCTCTCAATCTCTTTTTAAGCTCTTTCACCTCTTTTTTAGTTTTCTCTAACTCATCCTCTGTCTGACTAATTCTGTTTTCTGCTTCTGTTAGTCTGCTTTCCCTTGCCTCAGCTTCTTTCTTCATTACAGCTATTTCAGCTTTCAGTTCTCTAATTGCCTCAAGATAATCAGTATTTTCCTTGGCGGGGGGTCTCAACTGTTGTTTCCCTAATACAGCCATTTCTTTCTTCCAGTGTTGTTTTCATTTCTGTGATTAGTAAGTTTATGATTGCTTGCATACTTTTCTTATCTATGGTTACTTCTGGCTGATTTGTAGTTTCTTCTGGGCTCTTGTCTTCATTCACTGGAGTAGCAGTTTTATTTGTTTTTGATCTACCCATTTTTTTTATTTATATGTTTCTTTTTTTATGCTTTGGGATTAATAATTTAAAAGAAAAAATTTCCTTTTTTTCTACTCTATTTTTTAACCCAAATTAAGTTATAGTCACCTCCTTGGTGTCACCGCTAGGATCCCTTATTGACTGGCCTACTAAAGACAGAAAATCCTACCATTTCCAGAAGATGTGGTCAGAGCTAAAGCCACTAGCAGATTCTCAGTCCGCCATCTTTTGGGAACCCCCAACCATTTTGATTTTTTTGTCTGTGATTTGTCCATTTAGGTCTTGTAGTTCTTCTTGGTTCAGTTTAGGAAGAGTATATGTTTCTAGGAATTCTTCAGTTTTTTTCTGGTTATTTAGCTTGGTGGCATATTTAAATGTTTAGCATGATATTTTGGATTTTTTTTTCCTCCAGGGTCATTGCTGGGGCTTGGTGCCTGCACTATGAATCCACTGTTCTTGGAGGACACATTGTTGCCATTGTTATCCTTGTTGTTATGGCTGTATTTGCCTTCTTCTTCTAGCGTTTGCCCTTCTTCCGTAGCAAGTCAGCAGCGTCAGGTTGAGCCTGATGTAAAGTTTCGAGACCTCCTTTGAATCTGGAGAGGTGGCAGTCGTTGAGACCAAGAGAATACAAGAGAGGAAGGGAAGAAGATCCACTCATGTGAAGATTTCACCCTACAGTTGGGGACCAGTAGCTTGATCCTGTGTGCTTGTGCACTTTAATGTATGTACCTAACCAGATGTGTCACTGCCTGCCCTATAATTCCCAAATTTTATACTGAATTAATAAAACTCAGCCATTGTTAAGATGGCAACTTAATTAAAGTATAAATATCTCAATATCTGAATAAATATCTCTCCAAAGAAGACATACATATGGTTAGTAAGTACATAAAAAGGTGTTTAACACCTATTATTATGAAAATGCCCATGTTCAGTGGGGAAGCAATTACAGAAGCCAGAGTATCAGGGGAGGGGATGGGATACAGAGTTCTGGTGGTGGGAATTAAGTGAAGTTGTACCCCTCTTATCCTATGGTTTAGTTAATATTTCCTTTTTAGAAATAAAAAAATTTTAAAAAGAAAGAAAATGTAAGTAAAAATCAATGGTATGTCACCTCCCACTTCTGAAAACAGGTATTACAAAAATCAAAATAAAAAGAGAATTTTAAAAAAGAGAAGAAATTCTGGAAAGATGTGGAGAAGAGGCAATTTATAGACACTGGCAATTTAAACTGCTATACCAGTTATAAAAAGCAGTGTTGTGAGTCCTCAAAGAATAAAATATAAACATTCTATTGGAGGTATTGATCCTAAATTTACAAAACAAAATGTTAATTCAAAAATATCTGTGAATTCTCACATATATTGTTGCATTATTTAAAGATAGCTAAAAACTACAGTCAACCTAAAACCTATGGACTCATAAGTGTCTCAAGGAGCAATAAGATATATATGCTAGGTGAGATACTGTTGCGCTACAAAGAAAGATGAGATCCTGCAAATTGAAGCAACATAGAGTAAAAGATCTAGAGATTATTATCTTAAGAAAACTAAATTAGATGGGTAAGACAAACTCACATGTGACATGAAAAAAAACTATGTAAAACAATAATCAGTTGAATTACAGATCATTACTATTTAGCAGAAGGCAAGGGAGGAGCTGAATTAAGAGGATCTATGTTGGGACAAAGTGAAATTACATACTAATTTTCAGTGATATGGCCCTGATAATTATATGATGTCATAATACAACATAACTTCAGGGGTTTTTTTGGCACCTAATACCAAAATTGTCTGAAAATTACCTGAGATAAAATGTCTGGGGGCCAGCCAGTGGTGCATCTGGTTAAGCACACATATTATTTAGCACAGGGATACTGGATTGAGTTCCTCCTGCCCACCTGCAGGGGGTCTGCTTCATGAGAGGTGAAACTGGTATGCAGTTGTCTTTATCTCTCTCTCTCTCTCTCTCTCTCTCTCTATCTCCCAATCACTTCTCAACTTTTCACTGTTCTGTCTACTAAAAATTTGAAAAAAAATTAAAATAAAATATTTGGGTAAGTTGGTTATATTTGGATGCATTAGGATGCATTTCATGAAGAATGCTCTTCTTAATAATTTTTGCCAAAGCCATAATGACTCAAAATTATATTTAGAGTTAGGAGTGGAAACCAGTTTTTGCTGCCCTGATTATTGAGAGTTTCAACTAAGTTAGACTATACTCCTACCTGTATTGAAACTGCCCACAAATCCTCATTGTGTTTTCAAAAATATGGGACAACTGCTGGTTTGACAGGAAGCTGGTCATCTGTCAAAACCAATCACAAGTTCCATTTCAATTTTTCTCTGACAGTGGGCATTGCTGAATCATGTAATTATAGTATAGGGAGGAAGTAAAGGACAATAATGAAATAACTAATAGGTAATAAAGGAAGTAACAGATAATACTGCATTTACCAAAGCTACTAGTTTTATGCTTCCAGTGAGAAAACACCTGGTTTAACAAAATGTTCTTATTCTACTTGCTTCATTTATTGACTCATTGCAGACTATTGTGAACTTTTGCTTTCAGGGATATATTTTGCCCTAAAAAGACACCATAATGAAATAGTTTCTACTTAAACTTAGATACCCTCCTCACCTACTCCCTATTACACTTAGCCTCACTCACTCCAAAGCTAACCTTGTCAAAGTAAGGACTACAAAAGCTGAATAAGGGCAAGAGACTGGCATACTTTAATGATGACTCTTTACTCACTACCAGGCCACCCCATCAGCTGGGGCCCTAGTCAGGGAGTCTTGTGATTCCCACACAGACACAATGAGTCTAGACCTCAAATAGATTCCTCTCTCCATTATCACTGGTCGTCTCCATCAGGAGCAACACAATAGACCCCTTTGTGGGTCCCTATAGGACCTTGCCTTCAATGTGGATGGAACAGCAATGGTAGAGAATGTCCCATCCTCTGAAAGGAGGCTGGATAACATACTCTATCTACAACATGAGGAAGATGGGTCCTGAAACTGGAGCAGCTTGGAATGTCCCTACTATTGACCACAGAATGTTAGCTTAGACCTACAGGGATGCAGAGGTTACATAGGCGACTAAGCTAAATATGGGCCCCAGTTCAAATTGATGGGGTCTACAGTCAAAAATATTTATACACCTTCCCCACATTTGGGAGCTACTCTCTTTCTTGATCCAGCTTTTTAGCCCTTTTTTCCATCCATGACATCATCGCCCCAGACAATAACTTGGGTCTACCTATATATTAGAGGTCAGGCTCAGGAAAAAAAAAATAGTACAGTTATCGGCCCTTTAGAATGTAACTGAAACAGGACTACTATCTACAAAAGTGACCCCAAATTGTCATCTGCAATATCCCAGCCTTTAGCCTCATGATTAATCAATAATGTGTTTAGCTTTATATCTTAACAATGCCAACCAGACCTCCCTGGGCAGATGATACCACCAGTGTATCCTGGATTCCTGCTTCCCTGGAGCCCTTCCCCACTAGGGAAAGAGAGAGACAGGCTTGGAGTATGGATTGATCTGCCAACACCCATGTTCAGCAGGGAAGCAATTATAGAAGCCATACCTTCCACCTTCTGCATCCCATAGTGACTCTGGGTCCATACTCCTGAAGGGTTAAAGAATAGGAAAGCTATCAGGGGAGGGAATGGGATACGTAGTTCTGGTGGTGGTAATTGTGTGGAGTTGTACCCCTCTTAGCCTATGGTTTTATCAGTGTTTCCTTTTTACAAATTTTTTTTAAAATGTCCTTATTCTAACACTGCAGTGCTCCTTTGACACAAAACTTCAGAATATAGTATTTAAGCACTTTCACCTTCAGAAGAGTGTAGTAAGAAATATGAGTCTCAAAGAAACAATATAAAAATTGAATGAACAATTTCAAAAAAAAATTTTAGTTTCTATAAAAGAACATTGAAGTTAATTTTTTCAAAGGACTTTACCCAAACTGAACTATGATTTGGACATATAATATATTACCACAACCCTTTGAAAAATATATCTAATAATTAAATATCAGACAGTGATTATTCCAGGCTCTAAATCTTGTGCAGTAGGTCTCTTACTTAAATGAAACTATAACTGATAAAATAATGCTTATTTAATTTTTCTATATATGCTATATGTATATATGGAGAGATGTTGAATATATAGCTGTATGTACATGACAAATAGTTATATATATGAATTAAGAAATAATGCATGTTGGTAAAATAATAACAAAACTAATCACATATGTGCAAATACGCTCCTAAGAATATACTTCAGACCTTTCTAAAATGCTTAACATACCCTATATTATGAATATTTTATTCAAAATAAATATATACATATATATGTATAGCAATTTACAAGTCAGCGTACATCACTGATTGGGACCTATTCTTAGCTAACAATGTGTAAGGATCTTTCCTCATTTACTTTGTAGTATCGTTTAAAAGTGATTTAACTCAACATATATCAGTGTGAGCTAGAAACTTCCCACAAGTATCATTTCCTCTGGATATAAGACCTTGTAAAAAAGAATAATTTCAAAATACATTTTTAAAAATGGAATAGGATTTGAAACTAACAAGATTTTAGAAGACCCATGGCTAAGGCCTACTACATTACTCCATATTACAACCAAAGAACAAATCTTTTAGAAGTTCCTGAATGCCTAGTTTTTTTCAGTAAAAACTCAGTTTTCAAAGGCAACAAAATTTGTAGGAAATTCTACATGTGAAACTATTAAGTAATTGGCTATTACATTTTTTCCATATTTCAAGTCATTACTGAATCGAAATTTAATCTTCTAGTACTGGTATAGAGAATAAGAATTTTCATCAATAATAGTTGAAGAGACTAGTGTAAGTGAAAAATGATAACAGAAGGGGAAGGAAAATATCAGCATCTAAAATATATTCAGTGGAGGCAAATGAAGAACATGTTTGTAAATATGATTTGCAAACTTTGTAAGGAAGTATACATAGAAAATGGTAGAAAGGGAGTCGGGTGGTAGCTCAGTGGTTAAGCACAAGTGGCACAAAGCACAAGGACATTCATAAGGATCTAGTTTGAGCCTCCAGCTCCACACCTGCAGAGGAGTCGCTTCACAGGCAGTGAAGATAGTCTGCAGGTGTCTATCTTTCTCTCCCCGTTTCTGTCTTCCCCTCCTCTCTCCATTTCTCTCTGTCCTATCCAACAAGGCGACATCGATAACAACAACAATAATAACTACAACAATAAAACAAGGGCAACAAAAAGAGAATAAATATTTTAAAAAAGAAAAAAATGGTAGAAAGATCTGGAGTCAAGAGACTATCTACACAATGACAATACATAAATTCATCAGGGCAGGGGTAAATAGCATAATGGTTATGCAAAAAGACTCTCAAGTCTGAGCTCCAAAGTCCCAGGTCCAATCCCCTGCACCACCATAAACCAGAGCTGCTCAGTACTGTGGAAAAAGGAAACCAAACAACAACAACAATCCATAAATTCATCAAATAGATTGGCAAAAGTAATCTATATCAGATATAATAAAGATAACATGTATAAAGACACTTTAGCTAACTTATAATTAGAGGGGAAGATTCTCTAAAGTTTTATAAATGGGTCTGGAAGTTGGCTCACCTTTGTCAGTGGGTAGAGAGCACACTTAACCATGTTTGAGCCCATAAGCATCACTAAGAACACTTGCATAAGGGAAGTCTCACAGTGGGCAAATGGTGATGTGGTGTCTCTTTTTTTTCTGTGTTTCTTTCTCCTTTTAGTTTGTTCAGTAATTTCTTAAAAAAAAAAAGTTCCCAGGACCAGAGGAATCATGCATCCACAGAGTCCCAGCAATAACCTGGCGCAAACAAACAACAACAAATAAGATTATACGATCTGTGTACAGAAAGTTATTAAGGAGACTCTAGAAGCAAATATAAATAAATATATACTTGATCAAAATAAATTTATATAATACAGTTTGACATTATAATAGAGGAATGTACCAAAAAAGTGTCTAATACATCAAGGCTTACATTTAATCTTTCATATTGCTGCCTTTATATTGTGTCTCTAGATTTACCAGTGATATCATACTTTAATAACAATGCATATATTAAATTATACAAGCATAACTATAGATGGTATTTATATTTAGTACACATACTTGATATAGCCGTATACATCAAGTAACTAATGACTATTCACTATCACATTATACAAACTTATATCAGAACTGTCACTGTTCTACAACTTATTTTAGGACACTACTTTGTCCTGTTACGTAAGTCGACAATTTGACACCCTTGACACCTCTCTCTTTCTTTAATCTCAGTATCCATATCATTCACTTGTTTTCAAATTAGAACCACTCTCTCCTCTTGAAGACTGTTTTATCCTCTCTAGCCTGCACATGGCCATTGATCCAGCACCCGGCCTCTTTCTATGCTCCTTCAGTTGTTTTGATTCATTGTCCACCTTTGTCATCACTAAGGCATGATAATCTTACTTTTTATGTTATGTGACTTATGTTATATTTGTTCTGAGTCTTTGTTTTTAATAGAAACATGCTACATGTGGTCTTTTGCGACTATATCTGTCTATTTAGAATACTATTTTAAAGTACATTGTGTTTTTAGCATGTATTAGTATTTTTTTTCTTTTTGGTTTATTATTTTTGTCACCGGGATTATTGCTGGATCTCAGTTCCTGAATGGCTCCATCACTTTGATTGTCATTTTTCTCTTTTCTTTTATGTAAAGGGTGAGGAAGAGAGAGGGAGATGAGAGAGAGAGAGAGAGAGAGAGAGAGAGAGAGAGAGAGAGAGAAGATCAGACACAAAAGACCATCTCACCAGTCATGAAGCTTTCCCCTTGTGCATGCACACAGGTACTGGCCAGAAGCTCAAATTGGCACTTGTACATGACAACATATCTTTTTACAGGGTGACTCAGTGCCCAGATGCTGCTTCACTTATTTTTAAGACTAAATAGCATGGATGTTAAGACTACACATGTATATATTCATAAAACTGTATTGTGAAACCCAGAAATAGTTTTTTATTTATGGTATTAAACATAAGTAACTCCATAAATAAATGATGTATTATAAGAGAACGTTTCTACTGTGAAAATTAATATTAATTTTTGAAAATTTCAAGAATATTTTATTCATTGTTTTTTACCTTATTATTTTTTTTCAATTTTATTGAGGGCCTAATAATTGACAGTGTTCATACGATTATTCATCAACCTATGAAACTTCTCTGAAGAGTTCTCTCACTCACAATATAGATATTTTTCCATCATCATACAACAATACCTCAAGGTTCACTTCATCTCTTTCCTCCCTCTCCTTCCCAAGAGTACTTTCTTTTGGTCCAATGAAGATATCAGGTTAAGTGAGATAAGCCAAAAAGAGAAGGACAAACAATGAATGATCTCACTTGTAAGGGGAACTAAAAAATTAAGGTCAGTAACACCCATATTCAGCAGGGAAGCAATTACAGAAGCCAGACCTTCCACATTCTGGACCCCATAATCATCCTGGGTCTTTATTCCCAGAGGGATAAAGACTAGGAAAGGTATCAGGGGAGGGAATTGGATATGGAGTTCTGGTGGTGGGAACTGTGTGAAATTGTACCCCTCTTATCCTAAGATCTTTTCAGTATCTCCATTTTATAAATAAAGAAAAAATATATCATTCTGTAAAATTAAAATAAAATAAGGGCAGTGACGGAAAGCACCATCAAAACTTATTTATATTTCTTTTAACTCATAATCTAATTCCTTTAGAAATGTCTTAAAAATGATATCTAGGGGACAAAAGGTAACACATCTGGTTTAATGCACACAGGAGAGTATGCACGGTCCTGGGTATAAGCCTATCTCCACTAACAGAAGGAAAGCTTCACGAGCAGTGAAGCAGTTATTCGTGCATTTTTCTCCCTTCCTATATTCCACTTCCTTCTCAGTTCCTCTATCCAAACTAAAAACACAAAATATTTTAAAAGATATTAATTCTGTGCATTGCAAAATATTTTATTTTATTATTGTCACCAGGCTTATAACTGGGACTCACTGCCTATACTACCAATCCACTTCTGAAGCCTTTCTTCTTCTTCTTCTTCTTCTTCTTCTTCTTCTTCTTCTTCTTCTTTCCTTCTTCTTCTTCTTCTTCTTCTTCTTCTTCTTCTTCTTTCCTTCTTCTTCTTCTTCTTCTTCTTCTTCTTCTTCTTCTTCTTCTTCTTCTTCTTTCCTTCTTCTTCTTCTTCTTCTTCTTCTTCTTCTTCTTCTTCTTCTTCTTCTTCTTCTTCTTCTTCTTCTTCTTCTTCTTCTTCTTCTTCCCCTTCCCCTTCCCCTTCCCCTTCCCCTCCTCCTCCTCCTCCTCCTTCTCCTTCTTCTTCTTCTTTTCCTTATCCTCCTCTTCCTCCGTCTTCTTTTTTTGTTCTACTTCTTTCTTCCTTTTCTATTGGATAGGACAGAAAGAAATTGAGAGGGATGATGAGAAAGAGAGGGAAAAAGAAAGACAGACATCTGCAGATCTGCTTTACTACTGGTGAAGCATCGTCCCTACCAGTGAGGAGTAGGGGCTGAAACCAAAATCCTTGCACATATGCACTTAACCAGGTATGCCACCCACCAGGTCCTTAGAATATTTTTTATGATTCTGTTAAACAAATATAAATATAGTAGTTTCATGTTAAAAATTGGAAGTGGAGAATAGATGAAAGGGAGGGCTGAAGAAAGTTTCAGTGGGTGTAATCCCAGATTTTAGTCTTATCATTGGGTGAAATTACATTAAGAACAGAATTAATGATCATAGAGCAATGTTGTGGTTCCCTTTCCCTCTGTCTCTCTTTGCCTCTCTAACATAAAGAAAATTTTTTAAAAAAAACCTGGAAATAAGCTTAACCTGTGTTTCTTAAGTAAATCATAAGATGGAAAAATGATGAAAAACATGCAGACATCCATCATAACATTTCAAATACTCTATTTCACTTAATACCCTGTATATTGTTACCCCCACTTCATTTTCTCTTTATATACAAATACTTCTTTTTTCCTGGTTTCCATTTTCTTTTTCCTCAATTCCCAATGTAGAAAAAAACAGCTTAATTTTCATTTTAATGATCTACCTGTGGGCATTTATTTAATTAATTTTAATAAGGCAACATGATAAAACAAGTGTATACCCCACGCACACACTGTCTCCTTACCAAACAGCCAACACTGGAGTGGAAATGGCACCACAGTGTCCCATAGTGGATGGATTAAGATAGATTACTTGAACAAAAATAAAAATACTGAAAGTGAATACACACAATAAAGCAGAAAGAATTGTTTTCTTCCAAGTAATAATTAAATGGCAAGCCTTGCATTTTCGATGACTGGATGTGTCACTTCCTGCAATTAACAAAAATGCAATATCTTTATGTACATTTTCTACTATTATTCACATAATGAGATTATATAAAATTTTTCCACATGTAAAGGATTGCATCCTTAAAAATTATAAAATTATGTTTAGTTTATCTGTGAGGAAATGCCATTTTTTAGAAAACACTTAAAATTTATTTCATATCTCACTTTGGTAATTACAGTTAAGTTTCTTCAGGTTTTAGAGTGGCATGTAGTTAAAATTTTAGAAAATCTGTTGAATAATATTATAGAATATTGACTGAAAAGAAAGTTGGAGGCCAGGCACTGACATGTTCAAATGAGTGAGCATATTACCATGAGCAAAGTCTTGGATTCCAGCCCCTATTTCCCATATATAATGGCAAAACTTCACAGGCAGTGAAGCAGTAATGCATATGTCTCTTTTAATCTCTCCCTCTCCATCTTACCTTTCCTTCTTGATTTCTTTCTGTCTCTGAACAGAAAATACATAGAATATAAAATAGAAAACAATTAAAAATATTTACAAGAAAGAAATGAAGATGTGGACAAGAAGTAAACTTACTGAAAAAAAAGGAGAATTTTTCATCATTATTTTTCTGTCATTAACCAAATAGTATTTTAATATAGAAAGGATACCAAGTATTATTCTGGATATTGAAAATAAATCAGTGAATAAAACATAGTCTTTTTTCTTTTTAGCTGTATTCTTATATCACTGTTTGGAAATAAAATTGTTTTACAAGAGCGATTTATTATTTTTTTTTCAGATAAGCCATTGAGCTATTCTTCAAATTATGTATACCCACCAGCACTTGGAGAACAGTGATTGACTATGAGAATCATTAAGTTTCAATACAACAGCAAAGTGAGAGCAATGCACTATAGCCTAGAGAACAGTAGAGCAGAGAGCAGCCAGAGTAAGTGAGGTGTGAGAGATCAAGGATTCTAAGAATGCGCAGAGATTAAGCGATAACTAAATATCAGGAGGTGGAGCAAAAATTCCAGATATTCTTATAAGAATAGCAAACAGATTGAGTACACTCAAATTAAACGACTTTCAAAGTCAAGTCATATTAATTGACGTCTTACAAGTCAAGTACCAATTGCGTTAAAGGAAGATTCAGTGTTGTGGTGAGTCTCTCTCTCTCTCTCTCTCTCTCTCTCTCTCTCTCTCTCTCCATATATAGATCAAATTCTCAGGAAGAGACAACGATGATGCTCACATTTATTCACTTCGATCTACAAATGCTACATTTACTACTTATTTAAATCCTTCTAATGTTATGTTTCTCCTGAGACAATGGGGCATTGCATGCTAATAATGTTGCACTCAAACGACTAATAAAACTTTTATGAAAAGGGGAAGACAAAGATTCCAACTTACAGTAATTGATATATATAATATATTATATATATATATATATATATATATAATGTACATAACAGACATATCAGGACCCTAAAGATATTTTAAAAATATAAAATACCATAACTCATAAACTGCTGATATTATAGTCATAGAGACCAAGAAACAACCAAAAAGCCACAATAGATATCATTCAACATATACTACAATATTATTTAAAAATTCACCTTAAAAGTGGTTTTTCATATGTATTAGTACTTAAATTTCACAGAGCACATATGTTGAATCCATGTATTGCTTTGTACTTTAACAGCTTCTTCCTGTGTCATAAAACTATAAGACTTTTTACCAGTCTGAGTCAGTGAAAACCCTTCCGCTTAAAGCATTTTACAAGGCAAAAACTAACAATCAGCTTTTAACCATTCTGAGTATCAAAATATACACAGTTTCATACCTGGCAATTGAAGAGGATAAAAATCTGACCCTGAGGGTGGCTCTGTGCACATTCCTTCTGCTATTTCGATAGTCATACAATTAAAGAGTATATTAGCAGAGAATAGGCAGCTCGCCCTGACACACACACACACACACACACATACACACACTCTACCGAGCCACTTGGACATATTGTTATAATAAACTTAAAACTTTTCTGTCACTTTGTAAAGTTAATTTGCTGTCTCTATGTATTTCAACACCATCCTGGGTTTTAGTGCTACATGACTTATTGTATTGTCTACTCAGGATAACATGTTTCAGGTTAAGCAAAGATATGATGTAGTTCATTTTCATATAAAAAAAGTTACAATTCGTTTGTGAATTTTGTTACTTGGAGTTGAAACTCTGTGCTGTAGTACAAATAACAGGAATAGGATTCTACATTCAAAATAATTAATGCTAACTATTTTTATGTTTAAATGGGCAGAAAATACAAAAGTCACAATCAACTGTAAAGTTACTACATAGATAGTGGTGGATGTTAGATAGATATAGTTACATAGAAACATCAATAGGTGCTATTAGTAATTTTAAATTTGTATTTATTTTTCTCATTTTAGTTGATAGGACAGAGAGAAATTAAGAGGGGAGGGAAGTAGAAAGTGGAAGAGAAAAAGACACCTGCAAACCTGTTTCACAGCTTATAACACACCCCCCACTGCAGCTGGGGAGCCAGTTATCAAACCCCATCCTTGCATGGATCTTTGTGAACAGACAATGTGCTCTTAACTGGAGTGCCACGACTGGACCCCTTAAAATGTGATTTGTATTTTAATCTAGTTGCTAAGTATTTTTATATAATAAAAGTAACATTTTTTTTCAACAGTTACAAGAAATAGATTCTGGAAAAGATGCTACATATTTTAGTTTGACTTTCTCTATGAACAGTCTGTATTTACAGTCTATATTGATTTTTTAATTTAATTAATTTATTTATTTTCCCTTTTGTCGCCCTTGTTTTTTAATTGTTGTTACATTTATTATTGTTGTTGTTATTGATGTCATTGTTGTTGGATAGGACAGAGAGAAATGGAGAGAGGAGGGGAAGACAGAAATGGGGAGAGAAAGATAGACACCTGCAGACCTGCTTCACTGCCTGTGAAGCGACTCCCCTGCAGGTGGGAAGCCAGGGTCTCGAACCAGGATCCTTAGGCTAGTCCTTACACTTCACACCATGTGCTTTTAATCCACTGCTACCACCTGACTCCCATAATCTATATTTCTGAGTAATTGTTTATAACTTATATCAGTGTGAATGGCAAACATATTAAATAGACTATTTAAATGTTTGAATTAATGTTTTCTTTTAAATTTCTTAGCCAGAGATATTTTTTCCAGTTTTTTGGTAAGATGTGTGTGAATTTTGTATGACACAGTCAGAGCTACTTAACATCAAGGCTTCTGAAGATATTTGCACAGTAGCAAGTTCCCAAAAGGCATAAAAATTTCACATGGGTGTTAATTGCCCTTATTCCAGTAATTCTCAAGCCGTGACCCTAATGTCTATATTTAAAAAATATTTTGAAGATGCAATGCAGTATTCTAGAATGCAGGGTATTGTTTTGTCCCAGAGTTTCAAAATTATTTTATGAGAAGGATTATAAACTTAGATGTGTTTATTTTTATAAATTTACTATTTCTAACATAATTTTACAAGTCTAATTTTGCTCCTAGAAACCCTTGATTTTGAGAAAAAAATTTGATGAAATAAATTATCATTTTTGAAGAAAAAAATTGATAAAATAACTCATCATTTTTTCCATTTTCAATAAATCTATATTAAGTATATTTGCATCACATATAGATTACTGACAATGGGGAGTAGATAGCATAATAGTTATGCAAAGAAACTCTCATGTCTGAGGCTCCAAAATGTCAGATTCTGTCCCCTGTACCACCATAAGACACGGCTGAGCAGTACTTTGTTTAATACATATACATCACATACATCATATACATCATATACATATACATATACACTATTGACAGTGAAATATCATGGCAGTTGTTTAATCTGGGGAGTCTGTTTTGTAGCTTTGAAAAAATTTTAATACAGTATACAGGTTTCATCAAATTCTTTCACACATCTATATTTTGTTTTCCTTTCTCTTCATTCTCAAATATTTTACTTAATAGCAAGCAGTTCAAAACAAATGAAATCTGCACTTTGTAAAGAGAAAAAAATATTTATGAGTTTGTATTTCCCAAACCATATTATGTTCAGAGAATTTTCATTTTGTGACTAGATTATATGATCTTTTAAATTATTTTACTCTGTATACTTCTGCCATATGTTTTGGAGGAAAGTGGGGAAGGGAAGGCAATATTTGTTTATACAGGGGAGGCAATATTTGTTTCCCCCAATATTATAAAGTCCATCACACATTATCTCTACAAAGAACTGAGGAGAGGGTA